>NW_026852244.1:0-155575 GCF_026571515.1 Ruditapes philippinarum | reverse complement strand
ACGAATGGTCACAAATGTGAAACAAGTATGTATGGCGGGCAAAGTTTGGAATCCAAAAACGAAACAGAACATGCGGTGGCAATACCGATACGTGTAATGAAAGTTCCTCTATTGATGTACAGTTTGAGTGTAAAATTTGCGAGCAGATTTGTCCAAACCAGTATCAAGTGTATAATTACACATTTAATTGGATTTGCCTGAAGATCTACGTAAATCTTATGAATCGAAGTGATGCGGAGAATACTTGTCGTCGTGACGGTGGGCATCTTGTAAATATCGACTCTGAGCAAAAGGCTAAAGATATAGAAAAATTACTGCACAATCATTCGATAACTAAAGGCATATGGATAGATGGTATCCGGTCTGAAGGCAGCCATGAATGGAGACACAATGTTCAAACTACAAATCCTTCATTCACCTATTGGGATGAAACACAGGGCGAACCTCACTTACGTTCTGGTGAGCTGTGCAAGGTTTTCCATTTTGGAGGGACATCAAAATTGTGGCGATGGCACGATGCATATTGTGATTGGAAATATAAGTTTGCATGTGAAATAATCAGGCAAAAATATTAAACATGGTGTAATTTGATCTTCGTGTCAAAGTAATTTTCATGTATATGTCCAATTTAAGGTATTTAAACTTTCTAGCGTACAGTGATAATGTCGAGGACAATGCAAATCCGGGACTTAAAAATCTAAAATTCACATAACAATATATATAGTGATGCAGGTATAAAATTTCAAGTTCTCGATGTTTCGCATTCAAAGGAAATTTATCTATGCTGAAATTAATTGATACTTTTGTTTTAAATTGTTTGAATTTGATGTTTTTTTAGTGTTTTGTCTTCTTTGGTTTTATGGCGCATCAACACAGTTTGGGTCATAAGGCGCCTAAACAGGAAAGATGAATTTGGCAAATCTTCAAAGCAACACCACGCTTAATTTATTTAAACCCATTTAGTCGCCGGCTACAATTCTAATGCCTCTGCCATTAAAGTCAACCCTTCGGCCACAAAGTAAAGATTATAAAATGTTACACATAATTAAAATAAAGCTAGTTTTATGACGCGCATGTTTTAACATTGACAAGCTTTATTTTTTTCTATTCTAAAAGTAATCTACTGGCTATTTGCGTAAATATGCGAACTTCAGTGTAAATTTAGAATAAACAAGTTCATACATGTTTTCAAATTTACATGTATGTAACAACATATAATATGTCAAAGACATCGAAAAGAGATACATGAATAAAGGATCCATTTTAAAACATACAATGAAATACAATATTTCAAGCACAGACCAAAACATCTAAAGTTAAACACTTCTCCTGTTTAAATATTTATTTACACTTTGCTTAATTGCGAAATTCTTTCAAAAGAAATAATCTCAGCAATACATCTGTATTATAAACGTGTAACTAAATATTGTATTATAAGTTCATTGCGTATCACACATGCTTGAAAATAAAATGGCTAGGGGTAAAAGCCGTCATTTCATGCAAGGCAAACATAATATCGAAATCATTATCGTTACTCTCTTTGTGAATAGAAACATGTTCTAATGTTTTTTAAGCTGTAAAACATAGAGCACTGTATATCGCCTTACCATCAAATATTACAATGTATAACAAGATTGTTATGAAATATATCTTTTAGAACTAATAAATCATCTGCTAATTATTTCTTTAGTTTTTCTGTTCCTTCGAGGTCATTGATTCCTATACATTCAGCTATGATGACTATTTATTTTGTTTCCGACGAATATTATAATGCACCTGGTCGTCCATCCGTCCGTTTGTTAGCACGTTTCGTTTGCGGTATGTATATTTATGAACCGGTGGACTACTGGGCAAAAATGTTAACCATAAATAGGCCATGAAGAGAGCGCAGGTTTGTCTTTCCTCAGGTCAAGACCACAATTCGTCATTTTGTATGAATTTCAAAATATTCCTTACAAGGAGCGATGTGCAGGTTTGGGCTTCCTGAGATCAAAGTTCACCCCGCCTCGGAAATTACTTGATTTATATAGACATATAGAAAATCATATTAAAGTTTCATGGTGTGAAACTACAATGTCTTGAGCTTAGATACATAGCATACATTTTGACCATTACAAAACTGATATGAATCAAGTCCCATTGATTCAATATTGATCCTGTCCCAGGTAAAGAGTTATAGAGGAAAACACATCTGGGACTTATTGTATAAAACAAAGAACCTCAGAGCTTAGAAACTTAGCATGTAACATCAATTTATGGACCATAAAATAACTGGTTTTAATCATGCCTCTTGGGTCAATATTGGCCCCGCACCGGAGGTCACTTAGTTAATATAGTTTTGTATAAGAAAACATATTTCTGTCTTATTTTGTGAAACTACAATGCTAGTAGATATATAAATATAGATATTTGCCATATAGCACTGTCTTGTTGATATCTACAAAACCTAGAGCATTTTCTAAATAGAAAATCTTTTATTTATGAATTTAACGTAGCATTTTTCTAATCTATATTTAGTGGTGTTGTCGTCATTCGAATCTGCCTGGGTCAACTGTTTCGGTTCACTGAATTTCTGTATTACTACGCCTTCTAAAACATTCATTTTTGCGAGTAAACTGCACAATATATGTCTATCATTATGCTTAAGTGTTGATTTGCGGAATTGCTGTTTTCACATGTGCATTGCTCATTGTTGTGACTTACTTCGTGTTTTAATACTTTACTTACATTCTTGGCCATTATCATTTCTGATTGTTGTATTTCTAACGTGTCTGAACTCTCTGTAAAAGTATTAATATGATTATCCTTCTTTGCTGTACGTCTTTTACTTCCGTGATTTTCGTTAAGTCTTTTTCAGAATGGCATAATTGATATAATCATGGCCCTTGGGTCAAATTGGCCCGACCCGGGGTCACATATTTTATGATGACGTCTATAGGAAAACTTATTGAGTCTTAAGTGTGAAACTACAACATGTACAATACCCAGAGCTTATATATTTGACATATAACATTTCCTTATGGACCTCCACAAAACTAATATTAATTTTAAATCATGCCTCGTTGGTCAATATATGGCCTGACCAGTGAGACTCTTAAATCATGTAGACTTATATAGAAAAAACGTCCATTTAAGTCTTATTTTGTGAAACTACAATGCCAAGAGCTAAAATATTTACCATATAGCATTACCTTTTGAACCTTGTGCAAACTTTCATTAATCATGCCACATGGGTCGATATAGTCCCGTCGACGATGACAACAGGAGCAAGAAATACTACTTCTAGTTCTACTTCTTCTATAACTTCTACTGACAATAACATTAGCAGTAGCAGTTGCATCAGCAACAACCTCAATAATAGCAGTATCAGCAACATCAATAAAACACAATGGCGACGATAAAAAAACTTATTTTAATCCCAGTATTGTTTATTTTATTATGAGAGTCGTATTTTTGACTTCATTTATACACAAATACTAGGTTTAATAGTTTCATCTTCTTTTAAAATGGAAATACAGTTTATACGATTGAGTGATAAATACCAATTTCATCAGCATATGTGAGATACCTTTAATATAAAGTTGAGTTGACGATTACCTGTTTGAGATGCCTACAGTATGCTGAATGTTACATTTCATGTTTAATTTATTTCATAAATTACTTATTTTAGCATGTCAATCAATGGAACATGTTTTTAGTCCCCTACCGGTTTACCGTAGGGGACTTTAGGTTTACCCTCCGTCCGTCTGTCCGTCTGTCCGTCAGTCCGTCTGTCCGTCCGTCAGTCCGTCCGTCCACAAAACTGGATCCCGCGATAACGCAAAAAGTACTGAAAATATTTTAATGAAACTTGATATATTGATAGATGGCAGTATGGAGATTATGCACGTCTTTTTCTTTTCTTCCTATGTTGAAAATTCTGGTTGCTATGGCAACAAATAGACTGAAAATATGGCAAATTTTACACATAACCTGGATCCCGTAATAACGCAAAAAGTACTGAAAATATTTTTATGAAACTTGATATATGGCTAGATGGCAGTATGGAGATTATGCACGTCTTTTTCTTTTCTTCCTATGTTGAAAATTCTGGTTGCTATGGCAACAAATAGACTGAAAATATGGCAAATTTTACACATAACCTGGATCCAGTGATAACACAAAAAGTACTGAAAATATGTTTATGAAACTTGACATATGGGTAGATGGCAGTATGGAAATTATGCACATCCTTTTTTATCTTCCTATGTTGAAAATTCTGGTTGCTATGGCAACAAATAGACTGAATTTCAAGATTTCTAATTCTAGTTTTTAAGTTTTTTCACTTTAAGTTCTTTATTTCTTAAGGTATTTTCTTCAAACTTTAAATATAAGTTGTTTGTCATCAACCACATCATATGTGACAAGGTTTACAACTCTAGCACAAAATTTATCAGAATTACCTCCCTTGAACTTAAAATTTTCATGAAAAAAACATTGTTTTTTATATGGCTAGATGGCAGTATGGAGATTATGCACGTCTTTTTCTTTTCTTCCTATGTTGAAAATTCTGGTTGCTATGGCAACAAATAGACTGAAAATATGGCAAATTTTACACATAACGTGGATCCAGTGATAACACAAAAAGTACTGAAAATATGTTTATGAAACGTGACATATGGGTAGATGGCAGTATGGAAATTATGCACATCCTTTTTTATTTTCCTATGTTGAAAATTCTGGTTGCTATGGCAACAAATAGACTGAATTTCAAGATTTCTGATTCTAGTTTTTAAGTTTTTTCACTGTAAGTTCTTTATTTCTTAAGGTATTTTCTTCAAACTTTAAATATAAGTTGTTTGTCATCAACCACATCATATGTGACAAGATTTACAACTCTAGCACAAAATTTATCAGAATTACCTCCCTTGAACTTAAAATTTTCATGAAAAAAACATTGTTTTTTTTTTAATAACTTCTTTTTCTGAATGTATCTACTTCAAACTTCATATTAATGTTTCTTATTGTCACTCAACATTTGTGAGTGTTCAATACTCTAGCAATACTATTTCCAGAATTATGCCCCTTTTGAACTTAGACTTTTTTTTGAGAAATTGGTAATTTTTACTCCAACTTCTTCAATCATGATAGGATTTTAAAAATGTTATATTTTGATAACAGGGATGTTTAAAAAATAACTTTAGAGTGTCCTTCAGTCCGTCTGTCTGTACATAAAAACTGTTTCCTGTGATCACTTTTAAAGAACTTTTTCAACAAATTTACTTAAAATAGGAACCTAAGTGAATGGCCAATGGCCCTTCAGAATGTTGCTTGGGCTCTTACCGGTAGGGGACTTATGGATTGCTTGCAATACTATGATAATTGCTTGTTGATTTTTGTTACAGATCTATAATTAAAACAATTCAATGTACGGTCTCGTAATGATAGCACAAAAAGTACACATTGCGTTTTAGTTTGAACCGACTAAATTTCAATAATACCCGTATTTGCATTTCTTGCATAGCAGACTGGCGTTTCCGTGTGTTTTACCCATGCCGGAAATTCATCTGGCATGGGGGGTGCCAGATGAGTCGCGTGCTGTACAATGGCACGCTTAGGATGACGTCATTTTACCGTTATGAATGAAGTTGCAATTTCATACGCTGTTGTAAGAAAATAGTTACGACTGTAATGATATAAATTTCCGTTGAAAATAAAGATAAAGAATTTAAATTATAATGAAATATTGTAGAATATGCAAGAAAAAAATATCTGACATATGTTTGCGGTTCGGATCGGAATATCCGTCCCTCGGTAACCCGCCCATGGGCGGTAACTCGGCAAGCCTCGTTACAGCCCAATGGGCGGGTCACCTCGGGACGGATATTCCGGTCCGAACCGTAACATATGACAGATATTATTAATCTGTTTAGTTATCGAGTTTTTCCCAGGTATGTCAAGGGTGTGATAACTTGCGGATACTGGTGTCGATGGCTGACTGAGGTCGAACCGAACCTGGAACATATTCAATATCAAATATCACTTTTAGCTTTCTTTAATAGCACACATTGATACAAAAAGATTTTCATTACAATAACTACATAAAAAGTGCATAACATTCTCTACCACACATTTACATTAAGATAGTAGCAAAGCAAACCTTTAAGACTGGAACTTCAATCATAAAAAATACCAATTATAACATACTATCTAGTGCTTTAACTAAACGAAAAATGGTCGGATTTGATTAAGAAATGATACAAATATATTATTTTTCTAGACGTAAAGCATGTATTGTATAAAGAATAAGGAACAACTTTGCTATATATTAACTTTTATGTATTTATACATCACAACAGCAGATATCAAGTGCTATGTGGCAGCCATAAAACGTTGCCCGTTCTTCACTTCAATGTTGTTTTATTTATTTTATTTTTTTCTGTTTTTTTTTTCGGGATCATTATGTCCAGCACTTTTAAGTGTTGAGAATTGAGAATCGCTCAAGTCGGTGCTAGGGGGCGTGAGGAATGTTACACTTTTTCATTAGTCCTCATGTACAAACTCAAACCGAGTCTGCAATTTTCATGCAATTTTGCTGTTTTAAATGCTTCCGAGGGATCATTTTGTCAGATATTTTCACATGATTACCTAACCGTTCGTTTATGTTTTTTAAACTTGAACATTTTTGATTATGTTTGTTCACATCTTGTACAAGTGACTTTGTTTTCCTGCATTTTAATTACTTAAATATGTACATGGCACATTTACATTTTATGTTTTATGTAAGAGCGAACATGTATAAGACCGGTATTCTATTCATACGGGAGCGCGACGTGAACGTTTGGCGTGAGCGTGAAACTTGAACATGAGGCGTGAGCTTTCACGCTCACACTATTCGATTCATCCGGTTAGCGTGAAAACAATTGTTTCGTTCATTTTTGTTGAAAAGAAAATATATCATTAGATGAGTGGACGCAATTTCTTACTCTCTTGGGTGGTTTTGCTTTGTCATAAGCATGCTTGCAAAAACTACACACACGTAAATCAACATTGTTTTGCACCTGAAATTAATTTATGTTAGGTGTACATTTCAAGCCAGGAATGTTGAGAGAGTCAGCAATTGTCTGCAACACCCGGTCTTTGATGCCTGTGTCCCTGGGCTCCTTAAGGGACTGGTCGTACAGAAAAGGGCATTTTTTAATTGCTTCAATAAGTTTTTCTGTTGCATCTGGCATAGATAGAGGACCTTTTATGGTGGCTTCTCGTCCGCGAATGCCGTGCGTGAACTTGAAAAATCACTACATATAGCGACCGGTTTCACGCTTGCGTTACACGGTCACATGTCATAAATTCGCGTTTCACGCTTACGTCGCGCTCACGCCGATAAGGAATAAATACAATAGGAAATCGTTTGTTTGATTTTTTACGTTCGCGCTTCACGTTCACGCTACACGTTCCCGTATAGATGGAATACCGGCCTTAGTGATTAAAAGCGAAACACGTGTGACTGAATATACTTTCACCAGTTGAGTTCTAAGTATTCCAATTGAACGAATTTGTTTTTTAACCTTAAGTAAAAGTTATGCCCCATCCGAAGAAGTAGGGATTTATTGCTTTCCATTGTTTCGTAGGTCAGCGCGGTCAATCGATCCATTATAAAGTGTTATGGCCTACAATTCCTCAAATGAAGCATAATTATATTGCTTGTTTTGCGACCAACATAGATCTTTCTTCAGAAGCTTCAAGTGAATAGAGTGGCGGCGTGACCAAGTCGTACCAACTAGTAATCTAAGGATTGCTGACCGCGTGGGTTCAAACCCTGCCGGAGGCAAGCCGTTGTTTCTTGAGCAAGAAACTTTAAAAAATTTCTTAAACAAAAATAAAAAACCCCACATGCTTTTATAAGTCATGAAATTTTTTTTTCCAAATTTTAAATAAAAAAAAAGCCCCCCTGTTTTTTTTCTCAAAACCATGTTGTATAGTTTTAAAACTTGTTGCACATTCAAAAGTTAAGTTTTTTTTGCATCAGGTTTTAAAAAGTTATTCAGATATGTTTTTGTTTCACTTTCATTAGATGTGAGGACAAGCGAATATACTATTTGGAATAGGTATTACAAAGTAAGCACACTTTGTTATATCTACAGTGTCATTTTGGTTAAAATAGAAATATATTACTATCAATTAATTAATATATATATTAATAGGCTATTTGCCAAATTAAATAAAATAGAAATAAAAATTGCTTTAATATCTTAGTTTATGTATCTGCATACTTTTCCGAATGACAAAAGATATTTATGCTCTTTGTTAAAATTTTTTTATAACTACTTTTTTCGCATTAATATACTCTTTAAAGGACAAAACATATTAAAACTGTTGAGCAAGATATCAACCTTATTTGCATACATGCAATCATGTTAAAATTGTAATAATGCAATTTATTCCTTAAACAAGCCAGCAAACAATTAATACACAAATACTCGTGCTTATCTGAAGAGCATGTGACAAACCCATTTGATAAATACCTTTATATGTATATCACATTTTAGTACATCTTTTTCGTCTTCTTCTAGTAAATACCACACTCCTTCACTTCACTGAATATTATGTGTGGGCACTAGCTAAAAATATGTACAAAAGCGGAAAAATTAAAACTTTGTACATAGTATGAGTGATGAATTAATTTTCCAATATTGAGACAAGAAGAGTCACAGTGACAACTGATATGAGTGCTTATATTGTGACTCCTGTATGTGCATTAGGTATTCCACTGACCGATGTTTCTTAGGTAGAGGGAATATTGGTACAACTCTTTGGATGTGGAAATGTGTTTTTAAAGCAATGTGAGCATTTGTAAAATATAAATGTGTTTGTTTGGTTATTTTGGTTATGGGAAGAGCAACTATTTTAGAAACAGGAAATAACTTAAGTTTTGTGTAAACAAATAGATCTAAATTCATGTTGAATGTCACACTTTATTATTTTTCACAAGAGAAGACATAATAGTACTTGATATTTCGTGCTCTTGACTAGTTTTTTCCAGTCAATGCAGACTGAAGAGATTGGTCAATGGTATATCGGGTTATGGTTATCAACTGATTCAATTAAATTAACAAAACAACCAATACTTATTTCTGATATATTATTTATTCACTAGGAAATCCTATAAATGCTCAAATGCTTGCTGTTTTTTGATAGTCATGTTGACGACCTTTGTATTCTGTCAAAATGATACCACTAATATGATAAAAATGGATTATAACGCCAATTTTACTACACTTATATAATGTGATACATCTCCTCTCACATATGTGTCACCCATGTTTACTTGATTATTTATAGGTAGACGGACAGTCAACTTCATTCAAAAAGATAAGCAATCGTAGATCATATCCTCTTCATCAGAAATGAGTCGTGCATTTCTTTATATGACACAAGTAATGTTAGTCGTTTACAGTTGCGGCAGAAGGTTTTATGTTGTTGGCGAAAATAGCGTGGATGGAAAGAATCTTGTTGATATTGGAAGGAAAGTTGATAAACCTATCTTAAGTCTGCTGGGAAGAGTAATTATCGGCCTGGAAGACAAATATCATAGCTTGAAAAAAAAGTACTCTAAGATAAGTGACAAACTATGCCTGTTGCGTACATGCAATGACTGGACTGAATGGTCGCAATGTGATACAAGCATGCATGGTGGGCAGTTTGGAATCCAAGAACGAAACAGAACGTGTGATGGCAATATCAAAATATGTAAAGGAAGTTCCTCATCTGAAGTACAGACTGAGTCTACAATTTGCGAACAAATGTGTCCAATCCATTATAATAGCACTTATCGTGGACATTGTCTGAAGATGTACTTAAATCAGAAGAGTAGAAGTGATGCGGAGAATACTTGTCGGCTTGATGGCGGTCATCTTGTTAATATTGACTCCATGCGGAAGGTCCGTGATGTAGAGGAATTACTGCGCGAGCATTCGGTAAATTCCTCAGGACTATGGATAGATGGTATCCGATCTGAAGGCAGCCATGAATGGAAATATAATGTTCAACCTTTGGATCCTACATTTACCTACTGGGATGTAGCACAAGGCGAACCTCACCTAAGTTCTGAACAACTGTGCAAGGTTTTCTATTTTGGAATGACATCAAAATTGTGGCGCTGGCATGATGGAGGTTGTACAAACAAATATATATTTACATGTGAAATAATCAGACAATAAAACTTAACCTGATTCTTTACCTGTTTCTGTCTGAAATACACATGATACAATGAATGTATATTTTGCATATTAATATCAGTGTATTTTTCATTAAATCATATTTTGTTAGGCGAAAATTCCTGTTCTTCGTGTTTCATTCAATTCATTAGAACACTAGACCAACACTAGACCTACGTCAAATGAAATATTAATCTTGAAAAATTATTTCAAGTCCCATCATGTCAAAATGCCTCAGTGGAGACCCTTTAGGACTGTTGTTTGTATTTTAGTTCTTTTACAGTTTTTGTTGATTTGTTTGTGTGTTTACGCCGATTTGGAACACATGTTTAAGTCATATCTCAGTGTCATACAACACAATAATGTATTATAAAACTTGGTATTCATGACAATTGGATTTACACTTCTGTTAGAAATATGAACAATACAACGCAAAATAGTTTTAAAATGTGGTAATTATATGCCTTTATGTACAGATCAAAGTGCTACTTATAAAATTATAAAAGAAATAGATTGTGTTGTTTTATAATTTTGTAAAACAATGTAATTGAGTACATTTGGTTCAGTATATCTGGAATTCATGAATGCAGTATTAAAATGTATCCAATGAACCCTTTGATCATATTGTTTACTCACCAACTAGTTTTTCATGCGCTAAGTAGTCAGATTGCTTTTTACATGAATATATAAATATCGTCACCTTAGTGCAAAAACTCAATAACTGCATATAGATAAAGAAGCAGATATTGAGTTCTTGCACTAAGGTGACGTATTGTTTGTTCTGTCATTTGGTATAAATTTAAAAGTTCGTTAAACTTTCGATATCAGTAATTTTACTCGGTTTGTGGTTAAATACTATTCTTATTCTCTAGTTTTAAAAGCTGATAACATGGAAACACTGTAAACCGTTTTTTTAATGTGTTACCAATGAAATACCATAACACAATTATAGAGAGAGAGAGAGAGAGAGAGAGAGAGAGAGAGAGAGAGAGAGTGAATGAATGAATGAATGAATTATGAATTCAATAAATGAATGAATTATTTAAATAAATAAACAAATAAATAAATAAATAAATGAATGAATGAATGAATGAATGAATGAATGAATGAATGAAATCTTCTAAAACATTATAATAATGATATTTTTATATTATTTAGTCTCATACATGTAACAGGAAGACATCATACATGGTGGTTCTTGGGTTCTAAATGTTATTATGTCTATATTGTAACAAGAAAACCTTTGATGTACTGAACGCATAATTCTCACTAAATTCAAATATTTTGATTGCAATTTGATAATACACTTGTTGTGTCTGCACATGTGAAACATCATCTTACATCGATCACGATATTAGATAATGATGTCTTAAAAATTCTACAAAATATTGCATTTTAATGAAGATAATCGGCGTTAAATTATCATAAAATTGCGATAATGCCTACTGGCGTATGTTATGTCAATAAGTTGAAGTGGTTGTTGATAATAAAATATTCTTTCTGCATACCTGTTCTCCAGTCAAAGAAGATTTATGATATTTTTATTGTGGAAAGCTTTAAATTTGTTCGTTTTTTATTCAATGTAGGAACTTTTTACGTTCTGAACATTTATTTGTTATCGGTTTCTGCCGGTTGGTATTTAAAGGAGAGAAATGTTTGGAGAATTGTGCCACTAAAGTGTAAGGAAAATAAAATATGTCGAGCTTAGTTTTATTAAAACTGTCACTTTCTTAAAGACTAAGTTAAATAATTTAAGTGTCCTCTTCATGTCTGCATGACGTCTAATAAACACTATGTATCACATACTCGCGCCGCTTTTGCGACTCTCTAAAATTTTTATTGTACGGCTATGCATATATTTTGACGTGACGACATTTGCGCTATATAAACATAGATTTAAGACGCGCTAAATTTTAGTGTTATTCGATAGGTTGTCAATGAAAAATGGTTCTTCTTCAATTCGAAAGATCTTTATTTTTGGTATGTGATAAACAGAATATTAAATTCTTGTAAGTTCATTAATATTAAATTCGTGTAAGTTCATTACTGAATTTATTGAACTCGTTGTATAAAATAATATAATGCTCGCAAGAGGTTCGCATGATATGATTTTATTAACTGTTTAATAAATTTAAAATTAAACTTACTCTCATTCAAAATTCCTATATTTCTATTTACTGTTGCAGATTGGTTGAGGTCGTTGTCTTCAACGCGAATTGTAGATATATATCTTGTTTATGAATATATGCCCGTGTTGATTTTAATCAATGACGTAGACAACATATTCCGCAATATGTCAGGTTAAAGTTAATAAAATTTTGATGATGCATTAAGTTAGAATGAATAATCAGAAATGTTTCGATTTATCACAAAATTTGATTTTAGAAAAATATTAACTTGCGAACGCAAACAAAAATAATGTCTTATTAAAATTATAATAAATGATCTTTTAACGTACTTTAAAAACTTAGAAATGTGAAAGGTTCAAGTTTCTCGTTTTTAGCTAGTGTTTTTTTTATTGTCTACAACAAATGATATTCCATTTCTGTCCAGCAAATGATCTGAATCCAATTTTGCGATGGTAATGATTTATTTCCTCTTCATATTTCCTCTTCATATAATATTGAATAGGAGAATATATTGTTGTTTTCATTCGTGCCGCGGATATTTCATTTTACTTTAGATTTGTTGAAGACAATAGTATTCAGACTTAATTCACCTTGTCTTAAGTGATTTTGAAGTCAAAGCGTTGCAGTTAATGTTATTGATATATCATTAACTGATTCTTGGGAAAACCTGGAATTTGATTTCTTTTGTTTGCTTTGACTGGCAATAACCGTTGTTTCATAATGTAATTCAGATTTAGTTTTAAACGCTGCCTTTCATTGACCGCTGCCTTTCTTTGTTGATATTGTTTATCATATTTTAATTGTACATGTTATTTAAAAACTCTTTTACGACTAGGTATTAGCAAACCTGATTTCTATGGAGATGTGGTTTACAAACTTCGTAGGATCATGGGTCATAGCAATTTTTCTGCCGTCTTCAAATTATCAAATTATCAAACGGTTTATTAAAAGAGATTATGATCTAATTATTTAAGGCATACCGCATGTGTTCAACCCTTTTAACGCTACGCTACGCTTTCCTTTTTTAATTACATCTGACGGACTAAGTGGGAGATTGGCCTGATGGACAGTTCTTAAAAACCCTTTGTGATTGAATTGTCTTAATGTTCGTCTTCTGTCTTGCTACCTCAGGCTCTTGTAGGTGATTTTCTTGTTGCTCTGCCTTCCTTTAAGGCATCGAGTACTTTGGGAATGGTCAGTAGGCTGTACCTTCTTCTACATATTTACACAATCGTTTATGTGTTTTAATTATTTCGTCTTAAGTAACCATGACCATTGTTAGAATTTCACTTGGCGGGGATTAATTTTATTTACACTTTCCTGTCATTCAGGAAAATATTAGGGCTAAGAGTGAGGTTTGGCGCGTCTAAAACCGGTTTAAACTCCCTAGTGGTTTAACAATCACTGACCGTTCCTAGGCGGTGCCCCTCTGTGTTCCTTCACGTGTTGTTCATGTCTGTATTGTTACTTGTTTTTGAATGTTTACATGTTTTCTAATGTCTGCCTTGTTGGATTGTCTTTTACGGTAGGTATTTTCTTACCCCCAAATTTTTTACCCCCTCCCCTTTTCACCCTAACAACCCTTATCCCTTATTCCCATATGGGCCCGTTTTAGTTTATATTATTTCACACAATACATGTCCCTCTCCTTTCGCCGACCTTATGTCCACTCCAGGTTTTTGTTGGGTGTCTTCTGGGTGCTCTACTTGGGTGTATCGGAATCTACGTCCTGTGAACGTTTACTTTACTTTGTTGATCTTTATTCTTGTTTTTTTGTGTTCTTTTGCACTGCCCTTCTACTTAGTGAGATCTATCTACCTATAAAAGTTCAAGTCGTTACCTTTTAAATTTCTTACGTTTCGTCCTTGACATATTTCAAATTGTAAAAATGAACAAAGGGCAATGACACCAAACTCAGGGAAGAGACAGTTACAAAGTTGTAGGCACTGCACATCAACTCAATGAGTTTCAAGTTGATAAATTTTATAGTTCTCAATTTATGTCATGAACAAAGTTCTAAGTGTTAAAATGAACAAAGGGCAATAACTCCAAATATAGGAACGGGAGGTTTACGATTCTTATTAAACGCACATTTACTCATTCAGTTGTATCTACCTACAAAATTTGAAGTTGATATCTCCTGTACATTCTGAGTTATGTCCCGGACAAGAAATCTGCATCCGACCACCAGCTGACTCCAGTATACCCCGATAAACTTCGTTTATATTTATTTTATATAATTTCATATGTTAGTTCAATAATGTTGAACTTAACTCCATTCGACATGATTTATAACTCTCGAAAGCTTTAGCTCCCACAACAACAATCGACTTCCTTTAGCAACCATTGTTATCAATAGCTACCGTTTTCTTTTAAAAGAAACCTGTGAATTCAATAATTAACTGTCCGTATAAGCAAGTGACTTCCGTAACAACCATTGAATTTCCTTAGCAACAAATAACTTCAAAAGTAATCATTGACTTTCTATAACAACCAGTGACTTCCATTCCAACAATTAAATTAACAACGAGTTTTATTTTTACATGATGTGTACTATTCAAAATGAAGACTTGCTTTTTTATAACAGATGGCCTAGATTTTAATGCTTGCTTTCCATACATAGCTATCAATTTTGAGTGTTCTTTGTCATTTAGAACCTTTATAGTAAGGAAAATAAAGGCGATCATTGCTAATTGTTTATTGCAGTTATTTGGGGATAAATCAAATTGTATTATCAATATAGGGAATAACTTCATAACATCAAATTCACCATTTTTACCATGGCAAAAACAATGGATATCAATTGATATTATTAACTGAAGTTTACACGCAAGTTAATTTTTCGTATTACCAGAAAGCTCTTTGAAAGCTGTCAACAGAAAGTGACATGAGAGATAAATCAATAATAAATCTGAAGACATATACAAAATGAAATGCCGTGTAACTGTACATTTCAAATATAATCCGTATAGTCTTTTTGTTGGAAAGAAATGAAAAACTTTTAAAAGACCACTGACAGAAGAAAAATGAATTTTTCTTGTCTTTGTTTCCAACCCACAATATCTGTCAAATGTTGTTTCATTATTCCTTTTCGGACATTGTAATTTAACAGTCATTTGTCTGTGTCTGCCTTTTTTAAAATCAGTTTGTCACTTGCCGATATATGACAAGACAAAAATATGTAAATTTAATCAAACAAATAAAAAATATCAATCACTTACAAATATCAAAAGTATAGAATTAACAATCGTCAGAAATATAGTCTCCTCGGTCTTCACATTTTAGTATGTCTATTTTGATTTCTGAAGTTCTTATTTATTTAATGTTGTTCTTAGAATACGCCAACTTAATATCGCCTTGCGCTTAACGTCTTGCTTTACGCTCCATTTTGTTCTTTCTCTCCACTACTTTCGAAAAAAGATATATAAATTTAAGGAATCCACAAGGTACATTGCACAAAAGACAAGTTCATGTTACGAGTAGATATTTTTCTAACACACTATTTCAAGAAATCCAAAGTGTAGAGCATTTGTCATAGTTTTGAAGTGCAATAATAAAAAAATCGTTTTTCATTTTGTCAGGGGAAAACGTTCTCCCGAATGTAATTGAATTAAATTTTCACAATAGCTTAGGGCGTTGGAAGCCTGCAACTACATTGACCTATTAAAATAACTCACGGAAATGAATTAGAACACAAAAATCTGGATAAAATGTGATCCGTCGCAATTAAGCACTAATCACAAAAATCACGAAAGCTGCAGACTCGGTTTGATCGAGACAGGAGGGATAATGAAAAAGTGCAAAAAGCTAAAACTATACTTATAAAAAGCCGTTTAAAAAGATCTTCCTCTCCTTCTCGGACTTGTTGGTCGCTCCTTTTTTCAATAGCCACAATTTTGAAGTGGAGCGTCAGTTTGCCAGACGTTATCCAGTAACAGCTTTAAAATCCAAATGCCTTTGATAAGAAGCTCTATGATAACTTTATCGTTAGATAAACGTTGAAAAAGTTTAACACATTTAGGAATCGTTTACTTGCAATTACATTTAAAAAAAAATCTTTGAATTAATCTTAACAAATATTTTTATGCCGACGGTTTTTTGACTGTAAAATGTTTTATTTATATAAATATGTACATATCTTACTTGTCGGTTCTTGTCGGTTTGAGTATCAAAATTGGTGTCACTTTCTTTAAATTATGAAAACGGTAATAATTTTATTAAACAAAGATAAATGCAGAATACCTAAATACGGTCAGAAACGGCAAAATTGAAAATGGATATAATTGACAGGTAGAATCTTTCTTTGCTTTACCAAATTATAAATCATATTGTTGAGTCAGTTATTAGAATAAATCTCGTACCTTAAGTGCTGTAATAAAACATATCAAGAAATTCCAATATAACATATCAAGAACAGCAATTCGTTCGGCGGTTAAATTATATATTGTTTCTATAAAAATATGTTTGGATTATTATACATCTGACAGAAGTGACTGGGTCAGAATTTTTATATTGCATCCAATTTTAGAAATTACGAATGATTTGTAATTATTTATGTCTTGATAAATCATGCACTTATTATTGATATATATCTAAATGTAAAGAATAAGTCTAGATAAGGTCTTTTAATTTTAAAATGTTCTTTTTGAAGTAATCTCTAGTTCAATAGGTCATATCGAAATAGTATTACTGGCATCTCTGTAGTTGTTGTGTAATACTCTAAATTCGCTTAATTTCGTGGGCATAAAAGTTCGTCATTTGTCACAAAGAACACTCTCGTGGGTTCTTAAATTCTTGGCTAGTTGATTTTTCTAAATGTTAAAATGTAAGTAATATGATATAAATAAGCAGACGCAATGAAATTTCACTGAATCTAAAATTCGTGGATTTATCTATCCATTAGAAACACGAAAAATAGTTTCCCACGAAAAATAATGATTCTGCAGTAACTTATGTCTTAAATTGTCCTGAAGGACCCCATTTTTAGGATGTAATAAGCGCTAGAAGACACGACTTTTTAAACTGGATACTTTTAACAGTGCCGCAACATTTGTACATCGCTTAAGAAAAGAAGGTAGATCAAATTTTCATATTTTTGGTGTTTAAATTTAAAGTTGAAGAAAGCACATTATAAAAACTGAAATTTCGGAACGGTGAATTTACTATAAAACATATAGATTGTATGGGAAACTTATTCAATGAGAGGTAAAAAGTGATTTTGCTCATTCGGTTTTTAATGCAGTAAGTATACCTAATTTAACACCGTCTGTTTTTCTATAATCTTTGTCTATGCAATACATAACTTCGTTAATCTTCTGTTAAGACCACACGAAAGTCTTATTCAACCTACATTATTTTGATATATGTGCTACACAAACTTACCTTTATTTAAATAAATAAAAGTAAAATTGAAGAATACACTTGTTGCTCCTCATAAATAGAAAATACTAGTGTCTGATATTAAAACATTTATCAGGCAAGATTTAGAAACAAAAAGGACGATGCTATGCCTCGTCCTCCATTTATTCATGCCAAGCCTGATAAATTTTATAATATCAGAAACTTGTTTTATTTATCATGTAATGAATTATAATATTCTTTTCTTTCTTTTAATTAAAAATGAAACAAACAAATACAAAGAGCCTGTCGAGTTCATGCCGTGCACAAAAATACTTTTACAAAGGTCATATCAATAAGAAATAGTCTCGAATGTTGAACTTGTTTATCATATTTTAATAGACAAGAGACACTTTAATATCTAAAATATCTTTTCGATTCAAAGTTTATCAATATAATGATTTTATTTGTAATATTTTCAACATAGTAAGAGGTAATAATATTTCATTCTCTTCATTTCCAAATGTATTGATGAGTTGTCTGATAAAGCTAAGGATGACTTATAAGACTAAATTGATCAGGCATGCACTTAATTATCAGACAAAAATGTAATGATATAATACGTTCAGTTCTTATTACGAATGGTAAATATCAAGGAAATGCTTGACTTTGATGTCTTTTAATGTAAGGAAGGGTTTAGTTATAGAAAAATACCCACATCCCTATATATAGAGGCATTACAGCACCGCCTGACTTTTACAATTGAAATATTCTCAGGTGGATTCAATGTCATTCTTTAGTTAGCACTATCTTTTTTATGCACTTTCGTCTTTTTATATCATATCCATACATACACCAAAATAACAGATTTCTGATCATTATTTACATTTTAAACAAACTCACATTATTAAGTAACCTTTTTTTACAAAACATATATTTTCACATAAACATCTTTACACGAAACAAGCACAAAATTAATCACACGAAGCGAATTCTTTTAAAACTGAGAAATAAAATATAAAAATCATGAAACAAAGTGATCCCGCGGAAGCATCAATCACAACAAAAATTACATGAAAATTGCAGACTCGGTTTAATTAAGTCTGTACATGAGGGATAATGAATAAGTGCAACATCCCCACTCCCCCTAGCACCGGCTTGAATGGTACTCATTTGTCAACACTTAATAGTGCTGGCATCAATGGTCCCGAAGGACAAGAAAAATATAACAATACTGAAGTGAAGTACGGAGCAACTTTTTACAGCTGCCACACAACACTTGACACCTGCATAAACCACAAACATTCAAACAGCGTCAAATCAACTTAAAACAAAACAACCCATATTTACAGATATCTTCAAAAACAAAGCACCAACAATGAAAATCGTGATTAGACAAAATCATCCAGTGCAACTCAACCAATATATATTTGACCAAACAAACATAACTCTACAAAAATATGATTTAACCAAAAACAACTAAATATAACCAATGAACCGAAAACAATTCAGATCACGGCAATTCAATTCAACCAAATTCAACAAATTCAAAAGTCCCTTTAACACAACAATATTTTCTGCCACAAGAATACACACTTCGAGCGTGCCTTCATAAAAGTGATACAAATTTCTCTAACAATATTAACGGTTTGACATTTAGATATATAAGGAGATGTAATCATGCTCATAGGTAGTCAAATGGTCTGTCAATATTATAAAAACGCAATTTAATTAAATCATGTTTAGTATAGCTTTCTATCTTTTCAATTTCTTGTGCATGTGCCAAGATATAAACTGATATGCTACTCACAAAAGTAGTGAAACAACTTAGCTACAATATGTATAATACATCTCTTGATCCCCTTATCATTTTCAACCTATTGTTTTTATTGTTTTTTGTTCTCTAGAATTCTTAAATATCAATAAAACAAAATCAGCCATTTTTTTAGGAAAAATAAATAAAGTACTTATGAAACCAATTTTAACACAAAAAATCGTACACTTGTACATCAAAAAGACATCTTTAATGGTCTACTTATCGCTATATTTAAGTAGGTGATAAGCTTTCGCAATAATTCTTTATTATAGACAAGTGTTTGAATCAAGTTCTTTTTCAGAACTGTTAATAGGTTTTACGAAATAATGATTTTTTGCATGCTATTCACCGACATTTCATAACTCTTTGTGTTAAATATATTTTATACGAGTCTGTAGGATAAAAAAGCTGACATGTCCAAGTATCAAACAAAATTGTACCGGTATGTAAAGGTCGTATACTTAATACTATAATTGAACACTTATTTATGATGCATGACATCTATCCTTCACTGTTTTATGGTGATTATTACTATATTTATGTCAAAAATGCATGACTTGCAGTGCATAAGGTCCAGTATTGCTCCAATAGAATGCACAAATGAATTTGTTTATACCATTATAAAGTTACAAGGTGCAATTTGACTTAATTGCTTTTTGGAAGAAAAATGAACAAGATGCAAGAAACAAGACTTAGACCCTTGGTATTTCCAGATAATGCTGATCATATTTCAATCAAACATCACCTTCATATGTAAATTATTGACTTTAGAAAATCTGACGAATTGTATTTCTTTCGTTGTTAGATTAAAATGATTAACAGCGATATTGAGTGCATCAAGAAAATCAGTGCATCCAGAAAATCGCTCTTCATTGTAAATATATCATAAATATTATCAGACAGGTCATTTATATCTGCAAACGCAAAATGACAACAATTATGATTGGAAGCAAAATTTAGCAAAAGATAATAAAACAACATCCCTTATAAAAAATGTCTTAGTTTTCAAAAATCTTATCTTTTCGGTGTAGATCTTTCAAATATTTTGACTAACATTTGTACCAAATATTATAGATACAAAGCATTCAAACGAATGAGTGTGTTAATCGTAGTGAAAGTTGTAGCATTAATGCTTTTAAAGAACAAGATTGGACATTGCAAATTCATTCAGCACAATCTGAGAAGTGTATCTCTTGTGAAACTTCTTTATCCGCGAAAAATGAAAATTAAGGTCAAATATGGTCAATTTGACATGTACCACACTTTTATTATTTGTCAGCAGACGGGCTTTTAATGGTAAAATTTTATATTATAAAAAATATTTAATTATATGTAAGTAACCAAAAATTTTATTTCAAAGTTGAGATCGTTTACCATTTCATTTGATAATTTTTTCATTTCATAACTGGCTCTGACACTATTCTTAATCTTTGAGACATCCAACTTGTACTAAATGTTCGCCGATAATCATTCTTTTAAAAGATATTTCTTGTTTGCCATTGATGAAGATTAATCTAATATTATAGTGCATTAAATAATATGTAAATGAGGTAACAGCCATATTTACCTAAATTGAAAGGAATAAATGTCTGTTTGTTTTGTATGTTGTTTATTTTCTCATATAAACGTAATTTATAATCATATACACTTAAAGTTAGTCGGAGCAAAGTAAAATTAATATCAGTTCATAGGTATGCTGCTAAACATTTCTATAATAATAATAGTAATAATAATAATAATAATAATAATAATAATAATAATCGTAATACTAATAATTATAATAATTATAATAACTTTAAATAATAATTTTAAATAATAATAAAATTAAAGGCACTTTATGCCCAAGAAATATAAATGATTATTCTTTAGAAAAAGAAAACACGAGTTTTATAACGATAAAAAAATAATGATTTGATAGCTAGCATGTTTAAAGCTAATCGCCTCAATAAGTAGTGAATCATAAAATTAGCGAAACATAAACAAAGCAGTATTTTGACTTCCATACAAAATACTATATCATTATAATTGTACTAATCACCAAAAAGGCAACTAATACAGGTAATTGGCCAATGATTAAATGGTTGCAAAATATATTAGAACACATAATTAAAACCTTAAAAAATATAAATAAAAGTGTTTCTGGCACATAATGGGCCTTTTAAAACAATAACAACAACAACAATAATAACAACAAAAATGCACCTATGTTCGAGATCATAAAGTATGTATAGTTAAGATACAATTTTTTTTTCACGGGTTTCTCACCTAATTGAAAGATGGTTTACAATAACTTAAAAAGAAATTTCATTTGGGTGTATGGAGCTTTGCATTTTCATACTATTTTTAAGCTTCAGGAATTGAATAAACGAACTTGGAAACGTATAGTTACTTTAATTGCTTAGTAAATTTAAAGACAGAATATCACAAGATGTTAAAAATGATAACATCACTTAGACATAATTATAACACTTCCTGATTTAACTTAAAAAATTTGAAAATTGTTGACCAAAAATTTGATAATAGAAATGATGAATGATATGAGTACTTTAACGGCTTATATCATTGTACATGATCGATTTTACATCAGGATGTCATAATTGTAACATTCAATTAAATATATAAATTATAAGTTCTTTATTGCTACACAAGTATTTACTACGGTCCAATTCATCAGTAAATATGAAACATAATGAATGTGAACAGACAATTATGCTTTATAGGGCCCATTTTTAAATGCAAAATAATTTTAACTATTTGTTAGAAGCTATGATAAATTATGCACTAACTTAGATAACGTATTTATTTAGAGGTAAGAAAGAACTTGATTTGCTACTTATCCCTTGTTTTTACAGGTTATATACTTCATTTATTTTGCCGCCAGTTTTGCCGTTACTTTTGTCTTTACAGTTTGTAATAACCTGCCGTGAAGACCACACGCAAATAATTTAAACTTCGTGTTTAACTTTGTGTTATTTAAAACGTACCTTTACGTCGTTTTTTTTTATATAGAAAACATACATAAATACGATACACATTGTTGCTACAAACCAAAATTTATATTATATTTCTAGTTTTGTATCACGAATGTTAAAACGTTGTTACAACAAACAAACAGAGGAAACAAATGAAAAGAGAAAAAATTATTGTAACAGCTCTTATATACCTAAATACAAAATAGACTGCTTATTTGTATGTTTTATATCATTAATGAGGGTCATTCCGTACTTACAAGCACTGAGAGTACGGAAACCGGACATGCCACCATAAATGTCATTAAGAATGCTGATTTTCAATTCATTAAATAAATGCATTTGTTTAATACAAATACTCGAACAAAGGACCTTAAATATATAAAATATATAAAGATAGCATATGATCAACTTGATGATATTATCAGATCATACCGTTAGAATGATGCAAAAAAAAAGATAATAAGGATATGTTTACATAAACATCAAAGAAACTTTGAAAGAGATATACTTGACTATGAAAGCATACAATTTTATTTATTGGACTTTTTTGTGCATGGAGTAATTTAAGAATTTTTTATTTACTCTTAATATTTTCCTTACATGCGTGCGTGCGTGTGTGTGTGCGCGCGCGCGCGATACATGTTGTGTGACGTGTAGCTATAAAGCTTTAGCTTGTGTCAACAAAATATACAGGAATGTTGATCAGCATGACCGTGTTGATTAAAAGAGTATTTTGTTAGAGATTTTGCCTGAGACTTTGAAAATGCAATTTTTAATTATATAAGTCGTGTCTTGCGTAAGTATATGACCTAGAGACATGAAACTCTATAGGAATAGAGGATATCATGTGTCAAAATTTCCATTGTTTGTTCGTCTGTCAAACTGTCCTGCTGAACTTCAGTAGACTGAAAACAGTACAATGCGTGACCGACACATTTCTAGTTTGGATATGTATATAAGTTTTATAATTTTTATTTTTCATTTGCATTAGCATATCAGTCATATATATGTTTTATATTAAAAAACAACAAAAAACAACAAAAACCCGCATGCATTTATTGCTTCCGAATTATTTTGCTTATTTTTTTATAAAATAATGTTCTTATACGTAACAACAAATAATAAATTACATGGTTACGAACCATCACCTCTCCCCTCTCAAGGGAGCGGCGTCTTATCACTAAATTACGAAATGTTAAGGTATTTACAGAGAAAACTAACGTACTCAGACCAAAGTATACCATTGTGTCAGTGGCAGCTATCCAGACTGACTAAGAGTATCTAAATATAAGATTTATTTCTATTTTATAAGTCTGAGAACAGTCTGTCGTCCTATAAAATATACAGGAAATAACTCAAAGTTCAAATTCTTTACTTATTTTCTCTCAGTGCATCATACAAGATACAAACATAAGGTATATAAACAATGAACATTTGTAAAAACAGCAGTACGTACATGGCAAGTCATTTACAGAGAACAATCACAATACATAAAAAAGATTAACCATCTATTGTTTGTTTTTATTTTTATCGTTCGTTCAGTTTGAAAGTAATTTATTTAGTGTAATGATTCTGCAGTATAAGTAACATATTTTTAATACTTTTTTCAATAAACAGCTGATATTTAAATTATATTTGACAACTTTTTAATAGTCTGGTAGTGGTTAAGGTCTTTGATTTCAAACTACTTACCCCTCACCTGGTCCGAATCCCCACAGGAACTTTGAATTCTTTCATGTGAGGAAGCTACCCAGCTAACATACGGAAAGTCGGTGGTTCTACTCGGTTGCCCGTTCGTGCCTGAAATAATGCATGGAAAGGCACCCGAGGTACCAGTCAAGCTGGAACGTCGCCATATGACCTATAATGTGTCGGTGTGACCTAAAACAAAACAACAAAAAAACAAACAAACAAATTAATAGTCTGAATATAGTTAGGATTTCAATTGGTCTTTCTTAAGTTACAAACTGAGATCAGAGGATCTCTTTGGCCATTCATTTTAATTATATCTTAAATACGAGTATTAATGTGTATGCATTTTCTACTTGTATCATAGTGTCATTCAAATCATTATTGTCACACTTTTCCATTCTCCTTTTAAATAAGATTGTCTACTAATTATGTACGGTCTATATAAAACGTTCCAAAACATGTAAACACGTTCCCTTCCATACGTGTCGTCAAAAATGAATTGCATTATAATGTCTCGATGACGTTATATGCAATTTCCAAATTATGTTTCAATATTGCACGTCAACTGCTGTCAACATATTTCAACTCTTTGTATGCCATTTGTCTTAGCAAGTTGCTGTCTACCTACATTATCATACCATTCAAAAATTGTGTGCTATCTATATATAAATTATGTTTGTACATATGTCTCTGAAATATTAGGTTAAACCATTGTACCTGTAATACCCTTATTAACCCGAAGAACAAACGGAACACATATCTAGCCGTGGTTTTATGAGTAAATTAATGCAAAGAAACCTTGTAACAAACAATAACCCATTTTTTATATATAAAATAAAAAGAATTTTTTGTTAACTTTTCTTATTCATTAAGGAAACATAACGCTTCAATTAGCCCTAACAAGATGGATGAAGCATTTTATTAAAAAAAGAAGAAGAAAAACAATCGTAGCGAACACTTAACTTTATGAAAATATTTCATTTCAAATGCGCGGTACTGTTGTAATATCAGCAATATATCAAACTGAGCAATTAATTTTAAGTCAATCTTTTACACTCAGAAAAATGTCTCATATCTGTCAGAGCAAAATTAAAAATCTGACAAATGTGGATGTAAACAAACTTGTTTATTGGATCAATTCTGAATAAAAGGAGAATAAATTCCAGTTTCAATGGCCAAATCTTTCAACATTGTTTGACTTTTACTCTTGCTGTTTTATTTCCATTGATGAAATCAGTGTATCGAATATCAATATACATTTGTACATGAAATAAGATGCAAAGTACTTAACAAACAAACGAACAAATAAACAAACGCAAGCCATGTTAAACTGAAATAATCAACCAATATAAACTTCGATAAAGGATATGTTAGTATGTCATATGACAATTATTCAACATAAATCTTGCTCTGTGTAATACAATTAAGTTTTTTGAGTATTGATGGTGTATTTTAACGCTTCCAAAATGTATGTCTTATGTGTGTATTTTTATATTGTTTGTAAAACAAATCGGAAAAGGAGATGACAGATTTATTTGAAGTATACGCTTTTTTTTCTATAAGTAGATCACGATGTTTTGATATAAGTAGAAAATAATGAAAGATATTGCAAACACTTGTTTATAAATAAAGGCAATATGAAAGCAAAAATGATCAAGCATGACATTTATTATTTAGCATAAACCGCCCTCCTCTAATATCATAAGTGTTCCGACCTACAAAACAATTTGTTATGAATTACTATATATTGTGATAAGAGTGTTCAAAGGGGGACTTAAGTCGTCACCGTTTGAAGATTTTGCTATGAATTGTATTTATATGTCAATATTTTTTTTGCAAAAGTGATTTTATATGCAAAAGATTGGTTAAAATGAATATATAATTGGCCAAATTAAAGATATACTATCCTCAAATATGATATTTGAAAATAATGGTAATTGGTACAAAGTTTATTCGTAGATATACAATAAACATGTTTTGACTGCATACAAAGTACACATGATATGCTGTAAATCCTACACACTTTATTTAGGCACACTAAATAAACAATGTAATTTAAGAAATGACCAGCTTTACTTTGCCCGTAATAAGGAACGCCAATTCTCAAACATAGTGTTACGTTCTTTTATTCAAAAAATACATATTCAGTGAAAAAAAGATCAAATAATAACATAACATAACATCTTTAAAGGAACATTATACTTCAGAAACGCTTACATCTTTCTGTAATGTATGTTTAAAACATTCAAGAAATTGTTGTTAAAGATTAAAGATGCGCATCACCTGAATAAAGTAGAACCGAATGAAGTTTTCAATAAAAAAACGTAGCAAAATTTGAAAAGTTGTATTTTGACTTCAATACAAAAAAAACGTAATCACTATAGCTGTACCTAATGCCAAAAAGCAACAGAATCAAAATATTGTTTTGTTAGTTGGCCAATCAGTAACGATTTTCAAAACCAGAAAACGACATTAAAGATAAAAAGCGTTTGAGCAAATGAAAATAAAAACTTTTTAAGCAGTATAATATGTCTTTATATTGCATTATTATGCAATGATTGCAACATGTCAGCAATTCCCTTGTGTAACATTAATGTGTCCCAAAATGACACCTTTGCTTTCTTTAGATTATGACCCTTAACAGCAAAAATCTCACAAACGACAAAAAAATTATTGGTTACCTCATATGATTGACGTTATACTGTTTATTCAATTTGAAAGAATAATGGTACAAACGCTTTGATGTTGAATTACCGAAACACATATTATACTTATTGCAAACAGATATATTTCCAATTTCCAAGTTTACCTAATGAATTGAAAATGTTATGTGTTGCAACACTGTAACATTCAAACTCGTATAAATTAATGTGAAGTAAGCCTTATCATTTTGTGTTCAACAAATCTTGTATAAAATGAAACATCCGCAGCACGAAATAAACAGATTTAATTTCCTCCTTTTCAATATGGAAAGACGAAAAAGAAATAATTCATTTTCATTCCGTAACATTCGAGCAGGTGGCATACATATTGTATTTTCTGGAGTTCTAATATTAGATCTGACCAACGTGTGTAATAGGAAATAGAGAGCATAAATTTTTACACTCTTTTAATTTGATAAAAAGAGAGCATGAACGCTATATTGCAAATTGATTCTAGAAATATTAATGCTTACTGAAAGGATTTCGATCATAGTATTTTTCTCTCTTTGTAAATAAGTTTATAGGGTAAAATGCATTGGACAGAATGACATCTAAATACAAACATTAGTTTATAATTATTTCATATTCTTATAATGAACATGATTTACTTATTTCATGTTACTAATTTAAGACAACACTATTGTTATATGCATAATTGTGTGATATTTTAATTTTTCATATATTTGTATATCTTCTGATAACTGAAATAACAGCTAGCAATCGTTTTATCAGGTAGATTATTAATGCTAAGGGAATCTTGCTATTCTGGTGTAAGTGCATGTCATGCACTGTTTTTGCCTAATTGCAAAGACCTTTATATTTGAAGTCAATGCCTTGCCAAGTACAAGACCTATTTGTAAGATACTAAACACGTGTTTGAATAGCATAAACTATTTTTTAATGCATCACTATAATGTTTATATTTGTATTCTTAAACATTCATGAATGAATACATTACTATTATCTTAAATAAACCTTAAACAATCGCTTTCTTGAACGCACTGACACACTCTTCTTTTCAATTTTTATATGAATTCTCTAAATGCGCCCTGTTTAAGACAGAATGTATACATGTATATTGAATAGTAGGATTATTAAACAACAAATGGTGTTCACACCACGTCCTTTTCAAACAAATAAATGTTTATCTTTTTTTATAAGTCATATGCAATAATAAGAATTTGAATTACTGTTATTTACAAATAATTTTTGTTTTGAAAAATACTTTCAATGGACTATTTTCCTACTTGCAGTTTTCATAATACAATCTAAATTTCTCAATCTTTGTATAATATCATATAGGATTATTTTTCTTAATCTTAAACGGATAACGTGATCAAATTGGTGTTGAATTTTCTTACACAAGAGTGTGAACGTATCTGGATGGGATTGTTCAAACATAACTTATACTTTTTTTATTTTGTAAAGAATTCCACCATAATTGTAAAACTTACTTGGCTTGTTGGATCGTTTTGTGATATGCTTAACTGGCAAAAGAAGGTGTCTTAAATTTAGCGTTTTTAATCTTTTCAGTCTGCTTGAAATGTAATACAGTTAGATCTTATTGAAAATTCGGACTAGGTAGATGATGATTTCTTTAATGAGATATGCGTTGTTTCGCTTTTATGAAATAAATCGTAGATAAACCTTCGAGGACGTAAATAGTTTTTTTTTTTTGGGGGGGGGGGGTAGCAGAAATTTGATTTATTGTTATAAATAAGGAGTGTTCGTATTGCTGACCAATATAAGATTTTCAAACCAAATGGCACTATGAAATGACAAGATATGTGAGCTGATAATTCATGCTGCTCATTAACGTCATGAATCGATAGATAATGTGTAATCCGCTTTGAAAATGAAAGTTTTATAGACATAGTTCATCTGATTTCTCTGGAATCTATCTATAGACAGTGTTCATACTACCATATATGAATTTTGAATTATATTCTATAGATGTTCAAAAACATAAACATCCAAAATTATCAGAGTTTTAAAATTCTTGAAATAAACATACTCGTGGTTAAAGAAAGATAAAACCTAATAATGTTACAGATGAATATATTCAGTTTGAAATAAGATCGACTGTATTATCTCGAATTAAACCTTGAAGTTAAGTAGTCACGTTTTAGGTGTCTCATATCAATTAAGATATGAACAGTAATAAATAAATAAATATTTTTTTATTGTAAACTAGTATACACGATATTTATTTTCGAGTTCTACTTGTCGTTATAACATCTATGCTGGAGTTGTTATAACACCTATGCTGGAGTTGTTATAACACCTATGCTGGAGTTGTTATAACGTCTATGCTGGAGCAAGATAGCCTTTGATACACTAAAAGTATGTTGCACACTATATTCCAACATTTTCATTGCAATTTGATCATACACTTGTTGTGTCTGCACATGCGAAACATCAACGATATATTAGATAATGATGTTTTAAAAATTCTATAGCATATTGCTTTTTAATAAAAATAACCGGCGTTTAATTATCATAAAATTGCGATAATGCCTGCTGGCATATGTTATGTCAATAAGTTGAAGTGGTTGTTGATAATAAAATATTCTTTCTGCATACCTGTTCTCCAGTCAAAGAAGATTAATGATGTTTTAATTGTGGAAAGTTTCACATTTGTTCGTTATTTTCTTACAATGCAGTAACGTTTTTGCGTTCCGAACATTTTAATCATTTCCTGCCGGTTAGTATTTAAAGAAGATAATTGTTTGAAGAATGGTGCCACTAAAGTGTAAGAAGGATGCAATATGTCGAGCTTTGTTTTATAAAAAAATGTCCTTTTCATAAAGACTACGTTAAATAATTTAAGTGTTCTCTTTATGTCTGCATGACGTCTAATAAACACTATGTATCACATACCTCTGCCGCTTTGCGACTCTCTAAAGTTGGTATTGCACGGCCATGCATATATTTTGACGTGACATTTGCGCTATATAAACATAGATTTAAGACGCGCTAAATTTTAGTGTTATTCGATAGGCGCGTCAATGAAAAATGGTTCTTTTTCTTTTTTTAAAGATCTTTATTTTTGGTATGTGATAAATAAAATATAAATTCGTGTAAGTTCATTACTGAATTTATTGACCTCGTTGTTCAAAATAATATAATGCTCCCAAGAGTTTGTTTAATAAATTAAATAAATATTAAACTTATTCTCATTCAAACTTCCTCTATTTCTATTAACTGGAAGTCGTTGTCTTCAACGCGAATTGTAGATATATATCTTGTTTATAAATATCCCCGTGTTGATTTTACTCAATGACGTAGACAACACAAAATGATGGATTTTGTCGGTTATATAAGACAAGATTTATTACATATAACAGATCCCAAAAAATCTTTCAAATTCTGCAATATGTCAGATTAAAGATATTGTAGGATGCATTAAGTTTTATCACACAAAATTTGATTTTAGAAAAATGTTAACTTGCAAACGCAAACAAAAAATAATGTCTCATTAAAAATTATACAAAACGCTTTTTTTAACTTACATAAAAAACTCACACAATTAGAAAGTTTCAAGTTTCTAATTTTAGCTAGTGTTTTCTTTTATTGACTACAACAAATGATATTCCATTTCTGTCCGGCGAATGATCTGAAATAAATTTTGCGATGGTAATGATTTATTTCCTCTTCCTATTATATTGAATACGAGCATATTCAGTTGTTTTCATTCGTGCCGCGAATGTTTCATTTATATAAGATTTGTTGAAGACAATATTATTCTGACTTGTCATAAGCGACTTTGAAAGTCCAAGTGTTGCAGTATATATTGTAGATATGTCATTAATTGATTTTGGAAAACCTGGAATTTGATTTCTGAAAATAACCGTTGTTTCAATATTTTCATCAGAAACCTTCTGCACCATTATGCTATAAACTTAATGTATACTTCAATGTTAATTCTTTTGTGTAACCACTCATTACGATGACATGAGCAAAACATGAACTGTAAGCATAAATTAATAATGAAATACATGTATAATACCAAAATATCAAAAAGCTACTGACTTTCTGTTATATAATTTCAGGTCAAAGATGTTCACAGTTGCACATATCTACATGTGCATTTGCTTTATTCATGTAAAGCTAACCACCTGCATTTTTTGAAGTTTTTTTTGCAATACCTTAGTTAAATAAAATTAAAACAAATATTAACAGAAACAAGATTATAAGTACAATTTTTATAGTTTTTGTTCTTTTGCAAAATTATTTTTGCAAATACCGAGTCCTTTGAGAAAAATAAACACAACTGCCGAATACCAACGACACGCTTGTCAGAAAACGTGCTTTTCAGTCTATAATTTTACACAGAGGGAGAATGCAGTACCTTATTTTGAATTGTCCTACTTGTGCACTGCACTTCACCACAATGAGATTTATTCACTTGTAAAGTTTCAAATCAGCATCTGTAGGCAAGTTATGTCCTAGAAAATGTTCAAATTGTAAAAATAAATGAAGGTCAATAACTTCAACATGAGGGAAGTGAGGGTAACGGTTCTTATGCACTGCACTTTTATTCAGTGAGATCTATCTACCTAAAAAGTTTCAAGTTTCATGTTGATGCCTTATATAATTCTCAAGTTATTTTCCGGACAAAGTTCAAAGTGTAAAATGAACAAAGGGCAATAACTCGAAAGTTAGGGAAGGGCGTGTTACAGTTCCTTTGCACTGCACTTTTACCCATTCAGATGTATCTACTTACACAGTTTAAAATTGATACATTTTGCAGATCTCAAGTTATGTCGCTGACAATATACAAAGTGGAACATGAACAAAGGACAACAACTCCAAAATTAGAGAATGGATGGTTATTGTTCTTATGCATCGCACTTCTACTCAGTGAGATTTATCTAACAACTAAGGTGTAAGATGTTACCTTCTTCTTTTTCTCCAGATATGACCCAGACAAAATTCCAAATGTAAAAATTATCAAAGGACAATAACTCTAAAGGGAGGGTTAGTGTTCTTATGCACTGTACCTCTACTTAGTGAGATCAACCTACAAAGTTTTAAGTTTGAACAAATTTAAAAGCAAACAGTGGATCAATAATAAATCTGAAGAAATAATTTTATACAAACAGAAATGCCGTGTTACTGTAAATTTCAAATAAAATCCGTATAGTGTTTTCGTTGGAAAAAAATGAAAAACTTTTAAAAGACCACTGATCGAAGAAAAATGATTTTTTTTGGTCTGTTTTTTGTCCAACCCACAATATCTGTCAAATGTTGTTTCATTATTCCTTTTCGGACATTGAAATTTAAAAGTCATTTGTCTGTGTCTGCTTTTGTTAAAAATCAGTAGGCAAGTTGGTCACTTGCCGATATATGACAAGACAAGATATGTAAATTTAATCAAACAAATAAAAAATATTTATCACTTAAATATGAAAAGTATGGAATTAACAATCGTCAGATGTATATATTCATCGGTTTTCACATTTTAGTATGTCTAATTTAACTTCTAAAGCTTTTATTTATAGAATGTTGTTCTTGGAATACGCCAACTCAATATCGCCTTACGCTCAACATATAGCTTTTCGCTCCACATTTTGCTCTTTCTCTCCACTACTTTCGAAAAAAAAGATATATAAATTTAAGGAATCCACATGGAACCGTTTATTTTACACAAAAGACTAGCAAATTAATGTTACGAGTATATATTTTTCTAATACACTAGTACAAGAAATCCGAATTGTAGAGCATTTTTCATAATTTTGAAGTGCAAAACTAAAATAATCGTTGCTCATTTTGTAAGGGGAAAATATTCTCTCGGATTTAATTGAATTTTCACAATAGGTTAGGGCATTGGAACCCTGCCACTACATTGAACGATTAAAAAACCACGGGAATGAATTAAAAGACAAAAATCTGGATAAAATGTGATCCGTCGCAATTAAGCATTAATCACAAATTACGCGAAAGCTACAGACCCGGTTTTATCGAGTCTGTACAGGATGGATAATGAAAAAGTGCAAAGCTAAAACAATACTTATAATAAAAAGTCGTTAAAAAAGACCTTTCTCTCCTTCTCGGACATGTCGGTCGCTCTTTTTTTTCAATAGCCACAATTTTGAAGTGGAGCGTTAGTTTGCCGGACGTTATCCAGTAATAGCTTTAAAATCCAAATGCCGTTGATAAGAAGCTCTATGATTACTATATCGTTAGATAAACGTTGAAAAAGATGAACACATTTAGGAATCTTTTACTTGCAATTACATTTAAAATTTTTCTTTGAATGAAGCTTAACAATATTTTTATGCCGACGGGTTTTTGACTGTAAAAATGATTTATTTATATAAATACATACCTATCTTACTTGTCAGTTTGAGTTTCAAAATTGGTGTCAGAAACGGCAAAATTGAAAATGGATATAATTGGCACGTGGAATCTTTCTTTGCTTTACCAAAGTATAAATCATATTGTTGAGTCAGTTAAAAGAATAAATCTCGTACCTTAAGTGCTGTTATAAAACATATTAAGAAATTCTTTTATAACATATCAAGAACAGCAATTCGTTTTGCGGTTAAATTATTTTCTGTTTCCATAAAAAATGTTTGGATTATTATACATCTGACAGAAGTGACTGGGTCAGAAATGTTGTATTGCAACCAATTTTAGAAATTACGAATGATAAGTAATTATTTATGTCTTTGATAAATCATGCACTTGTTATTGATATATATCTAAATGTATAGAACAAGTCTAGATAAGGTCTTTTAATTTGCAAATGTTCTTTTTAAAATCATCTCCACTTCAATAGGTCATATGGAAAGAGTATTACTTGCATCTCTGTAGTTCTTGTGTAATACTCTAAATTCACTTAATTTTGTGGGCATAAAACATCGTGATTTGTCACAAAAGTACTTTCGTGGGTTCTTTAATTCGTGGGTAATTGTTTTTTCTAAATGTTAAAATGTAAATAATATGATATAAATAAGCAGACGCAATGAAATTTCATTGAATCTAAAATTCGTGTGGATTTATCTATCCATTAGAAACACGAAAATTAGTTTCCCACGAATAATAATGATTCTGCAGTAACTTATGTCTTAAATTGTCCTCAAGGACCCCATTTCTAGGATGTAATAAGCGCTAGAAGACACGACTTTTTAAACTGGATACTTTAACAGTGCCGCAACATTTGAACATCGCTTAAGAAAAGAAGGTAGCTCAAATTCGGGTGTTTAAATTTAAAGTTGAAGAAAGCACATTATAAAAACTGAAATTTCGGAACGGTGAATTTATCTTCGATTGTTAATGATTTACTATAAAACATAAAAATCGTATGGGAAACTTTTTCAATGAGAGGTAAAAAGTGAATTTGCTCATTCGGTTTTTAATGCAGTAAGTACACCTAATTAAACAACGTCTGTTTTTCTATAATCTTTGTCTATACAATACACTACTTCGTTAATCCTCTGTTAAGACCACACGTAAGTCTTATTCAACCTACATTATTTTGATATATGTGCTGTACAAACTTACCTTTATTCAAATAAACAAAAGTAAAATTGAAAAATACTTTTGTTGCTCCTGATAAATAGAGAATAAAATGCTGGTGTCTGATATTAAAACATTTATCAGGCAAGGTTTAGAAAACAGGACGATGCTATGCCTCGTCCTCCATTTATTCATGCCAAGCCTGATAAATTTTATAATATCAGAAACTTGTTTTATTTATCATGTAATGAATTTTAATATTCTTTTCTTTCTTTTAATTCAAAATGAAACAAACAATTGTCAATAGCCTGTCGAGTTCATGCCGTGCACAAAAATAATTTTACAAAGGTCATATCAATAAGAAATAGTCCCGAATGTTGATCTTGTTTATCATATTTTAATAGACAAGATACACTGTAATATCTAAAATATCTTTTCGATTCAAAGTTTATCAATATAATGATTTTATTTGTAATATTTTCAACACAGTAAGAGGTAATAATATTTCATTCTCTTCATTTCCATATGATGAGGTGTCTGATACAGCTAAGGATGACTTATAAGGCTAAATTGACTAGGCATGCTCTTTATTATCAGAAAACAATGTAATGATATATTACGTTCAGTTCTTATTACGAATGTTAAATATCAAGGGAATGCCTGAAATTGATGTCATTTAATCTTAGGACAGGTTTGGTTATAAATTATACCCACTACCAAATATATAGAGGCATTACAGCACCTGCCTGACTTTAACAATTGAAATATTCTCAGGTGGATTACTAGCATGTCATTCTTAAGTAAGCATTATCTTTTTTATGCACTTTCATTTTTTTTTATATCATATCCATACATACATCAAAATAACAGATTTCTGATCATTATTTACATTTAAAACAAACTCACATCATTCAGTAACCTTTTTTACAAAACACATTTTTCACATATACATCTTTACACGAAACAAGCACAAAATGAATCACACGAAGCGAATTCTTTTAAAACTGAGAAATAAAATATAAAAATCATGAAACAAAGTGATCCCGCGGAAACATAAATCACAAATAAATTACATGAAAATTGCAGACTCGGTTTAATTAAGTCTGTACATGGGGATAATGAATAAGTGCAACATCCCCACTCCCCCTAGCACCGGCTTGAATGGTACTCATTTGTCAACACCTAATAGTGCTGGCATCAATGGTCCCGAATAACAAGAAAAATATATCAATACTGAAGTGAAGTACGAGGCAACTTGTTACAGCTGCCACACAACACTTGACACCTGCATAAACCACAAACATTCAAACAGCGTCAAATCAACTTAAAGCAAAACAACCCATATTTACAGATTTCTTCAAAAACAAAGCACCAACAATGAAAATCGTGATAAGACAAAATCATCCCAAGCAAACATAACTCAACAAAAATATGATTCAATCAAAAACAACTAAATATAACCAATGAACCCAAAACAATTCAGATCACGGCAATTCAATTCAACCAAATTCAACAAATTCACAAACTTCCCTTTAACACAACAATATTTTCTGCTATAAAAATACACACTTCGAGCGTGCCTTCATTAAAGTGATACAAATTTCTCTAACAATATTAACTGTTTGACATTAAGATATATAGGGAGATGTAAACATGCTCATAGGTAGTCAAATGGTCTGTCAATATTATAAAAACGCAATTTAATTAGATCATGTTTAGTATAGCTTTCTACCTTTTCAATTTCTTGTGCATGTGCCAATATATAAACTGATATTTTACTCACAAAAGTAGTGAAACAACTTAGCTACAATATGTATAATACATCTCGTGATCCCCTTATCATTTTCAACCTATTGTTTTTATTGTTTTTTGTTCTCTAGAATTCTTAAATATCAATAAGACAAAATAAGCCATTTTAAAAAATAAATAAATAAAGTACTTATGAAACCAATTTTAACACACAAAATCGTACACTTGTACACCAAAAAGACATCTTTAATGGTCTACTTGTCGCTATATTTAAGTAGGTGATAAGCTTTCGAAATGATTCTTTATTATAGACAAGTGTTTGAATCAAGTTCTTTTTCAGAACTGTTAATAGGTTTTACGAAATAAAGATTTTTTGCATGCTATTCACCGACATTTCATAACTCTCTGTGTTAAATTTATTATACGAGTCTGTAGGATAAAAAAGCTGACATGTTCAAGTATCAAACAAACTTGTACCGGTATGTAAAGGTCGTATACTTTATACTATAATTAAACACTTATTTATTATGCATGACATCTATCCTTCACTGTTTATGGTGATTATTACTATATTTATGTCAAAAGTGCATGACTTGCAGTGCATAAGGTCCAGTATTGCTCCAATAGAATGCACAAATGAATTTGTTTATACCATTATAAAGCAACAAGGTGCAATTTTGACTTAATTGCTTTTTGGAAGAAAAATGAACAAGATGCAAGGTGCAAAACTTAGACCCTTGGTATTTCCAGATAATGCTGATCATATTTCAATCAAACATCACCTTTATATTTTAATTATTGATTTTAGAAAATCTGACGAATTGTATTTCTTCGTTGTTAGATTAAAATGATTTACAGCGATATTGAGTGCATCAAGAAAATCAGTGCATCAAGAAAATCGCTCTTCATTGTAAATATATCATAAATATCATCAGACAGGTCATTTATATCTGCCAACGCAAAATGACAACAATTATGATTGGAAGCAAAATTTAGCAGAAGATAATAAAACAACATCCCTTATAAAAAATGTCTTAGCTTTCAAAAATCTTATCTTTTCGGTGTAGATCTTTCAAATATTTTGACTAACATTTGTACCAAATATTATAGATACAAAGCATTCAAACGAATGAGTGTGTTTATCGTAGTGACAGTTGTAGCATTAATGCTTTTAAAGAACAAGATTGGACATAGCAAATTCATTCAGCACAATCTGAGAAGTGTATCTCTTGTGAAACTTCTTTATCCGCGAAAAATGAAAAATAAGGTCAAATATGGTCAATTTGACATGTAACACACTTTTATTATTTGTCAGCAGACGGGCTTTTAAGGGTAAAGTTTTATATTATAAAAAATATTTAATTATATGTAAGTAACCAAAAATTTTATTTCAAAGTTGAGATCGTTTACCATTTCATTTGATAATTTTTTCATTTCATAACTGGCTCTGACACTATCCTTAATCTTTGAGACATCTAACTTGTACTTAATATTCGCCGTTATCATTCTTTTAAAAGATATTTCTTGTTTGCCATTGATGAAGATAAATCTAATATTATAGTGCATTAAATAATATGTAAATGAGGTAACAACCATATTTACCTAAATTGAAAGGAATAAATGTCTGTTTGTTTTGTATGTTGTTTATTTTCTCATATAAACGTACTTTATAATCATATACACTTAAAGTTAGTCGGAGCAAAGTAAATTAATATCAGTTCATAAATATGCTGCTACACATTTCTATAATAATAATAATAATAATAATAATAATAATAATAATAATAATTATTATAATTTTAAATAATAAGAAAATTTAAAGGCACATTATGCCCAAGAAATATAAATATAATTATTCTTTAGAAAAAGAAAACACGAGTTTTATAACGATATAAAATAATGAGAGCATCTTTTAAGCTAATCGCCTCAATAAGTAGAGCTGAATCGTAAAATTAGCGAAACGTAAACAAAGCAGTATTTTGACTTCCATACAAATAATTGTACTAATCAACAAAAGGCAACCGATACACGTAATTGGCCAATGATTAAATGTTTTGAAAATATAACAGAACACAACATTTAAGCCTTTAAAAATATAAATAAAAGTGTTTCTGGGACATATTGGGCCTTTAAAACAACAACAACAACCAAAAAATGCACCTATGTAAAATGCCCAACGTTGGAGGTCATAGGGTATGTTTTATTAAGATACAACATTTGTTTCACGGGTTTTTCACCTAATTGAAAGATGGTTTTCAATGACTTAAAAAGAAATTTCACTCGGGAGTATGGAGCTTTGCATTTACATACTATTTTTAAGCTTCATGAATTGAATGAATTAACTTTGAAACGTAAAGTAACTTTTATTGCTTAGTAAATTAAAAAACAGAATATCACAAGAACTAAAATTTGTTAACATCATTAACACATAATTATAACACTTCCTGATTTAACTTAAAAAATTAAGAATTGTTGACCAAAAATTTGATAATAGAAATGATGAATAATATGAGTACTTTAATGGTATATACCATTGTACATGATCGACTTTACATCAGGATGTCATTATTGTAACATGCAATTAAAACTATTAATTGTAAGTTCTTTATTGTTACAAAAGTATTTACTAGGGTCCAATTCATCAGTTAATATGAATCATAATGAATGCGAAGAGAAAATTATGCTGTATTGGGCCCGTTTTTAAATGCAAAATAATTTTAACTATTTATTTTGAAGCTATGATAAATTATGCACTTACTAAGATAACGTATTTATTTATTTAGAGGTAAGAAATTGATTTGCTACATATCCCTTGTTTTTACAGGTTATATACTTCATTAAACACGCCGTCTGTTTTGTCGTAACTTATGTCTTTACATTTTGTAATAACCTGCTTGAAGACCACACGCAAATAATTTAAACTTCGTGTTTAACTTTGTGCTATTTAAAACTTACCTTTACGTCGTTTTTTATATAGAAAACATACATAATTCGACACACATTGTTGCTACAAACCATAATTTACATTTATTTATATTTCTAGTTTTATTTCATTTTGTATCACGAATGTTAAAACGTTGTTACAACAAACAAACAAACAAACAGAGGAAACAAATGAAAAGAGAAAAATAATTGTAACAGCTCTAAAATACCTAAATACTAAAAAGTAAGACTGCTTATTTGTAAGTAAAGTATGCTTAATTAGGGTCATTCCGTACTTTCAAGCACTGAGAGTACGGAAACCGGACATGCCACCATAAATGTCATTAAGAATGCTGATTTTCTATTCATTAGATAAATGCATTTGTTTTAATACAAATACTCGAACAAAGGACCTTAAATATATAAAATAGATAAAGATAACATATGAATAACTTGATAATATTATCAGATAATACCGTTAGATTGATGATAAAAGGATAAAAGGGATATGTTTACATAAACATCAAAGAAACTTTAAAAGAGATATACGTGACTATGAAAGCATACAATGTTACTTATTGGACACTTTTTGGCATGGAGTAATTTAAGAATTTTTTATTTACTCTTTATATTTACGCATATGCATATTACAATAGCTCTGATATATGATATATTTACGATATTTAATAGTTAACAAAAAAGTACACAATAAGACTGAAATTAGTGCATATAGTGCTACAGCAGTTTTATAATAACTCAAGAAGGGGCATTTAGTTTTGCCTTTGTCCTTACATGCGTGCGTGTGTGTGTGTGTGTGCGTGCGATACATGTTGTGTGACGTGTAGCTATAAAGCTTTAGCTTGTGTCAACAACATATACAGGAATGTTGATCAGCATGTGTTGATTAATGCAGTATTGTTAGAGATTTTGCCCGTGATTTTGAAAATGCATTTTTTAGTTTTGTCTTGCGTAACTCAAAAAGTAAATGACCTAGAGGCATGAAACTCTATAGGAATAGAGGATAGCCTGTGTAACAATTTCCATTGTTTGTTCGTCTGTCAAACTGTCCTGCTGAACTTCAGTAGACTGAAAAACAGTACAATGCGTGAGTTTCCGTGTACTTTCGACACATTTCTAGTTAGGATATGTATATAATCTTTATAATTTTTATATTTTCATTTTTTATTTGCATTAGCTTATCAGTTATATATATATGTTTTCTATTAAAAAAAACAACAAAAAAAAAACAACAACAACAACAACAAAAAACCGCATGCATATTTTCCTTCCGGATAATTTTGCTTAATTCTTTATAAAATAATGTTCTTATCCGTAAAAACAAATAATAAATTACATGGTTACGAACCTCTCACCTCTCCCCTCTCAAGGGAGCGGCGTCTTATCACTTGATTACGAATTGTTAAGGTAATTTACAGAGAAAGCTAGCGTACTCAGACCAAAGTATACCGTTGTGTCAGTGGCAGCAATCCAGACTGACTAAGAGTATCTAAATATAAGATTTATTTTTTATTTTATAAGTCTGTCTGTCGTCCTATAAATATACAGGAAAGAACTCAAAGTTCAAATTCTTTACTTATTTTCTCTCAGTGCATCATACAAACATAAGGTATATAAACAATGAACATTTGTAAAAAACAGCAGTGCGAACATGGCAAGTCATTTACAGAGCACAATCGCAATACATAAAAAAAGATTAACCATCTAGTTTGAAAATAATTTATTTAGTAATGATTCTGCAGTATAACTAATATATATTTAATACTTTTTTCAATAAACAGCTGATAATAAAATTATATTTGACAACGTGTTATTTATTAGGATTTCAATTGGTCTTTCTTAAGTTCCAAACTGAGATCTGGGAATCTCTTTGGCCTTTTATTTTAACTATATCTTAAATATAGTTAGGATTTCAATTGATCTTTCTAAAGTTACAAACTGAGATAAGGGAATCTCTTTGGCCTTTTATTTTTAACTTTATCTTAAATACGAGTATTAATGTGTAAGCGTTTTCCACTTGTGTTTATCATTGTGTCATTCAAATGATTATTGTCACAATTTTTCAATCCCTTTTAAAAGAAAAGATTGTCTACTAATTATGTACGATCTATGTATCACGTTCCAAACCATGTAGACACGTTCCCTTCCATATCGTCGTCAAAAATAAATTGCATTAAAATGTCTCGATGACGTTACATGCAATTTCCCAATTATGTTGCAATATTGCGCGTCCATTGCTGTCAAGATATTTCAACTCTTTGTGTGCAATTTGTTTTAGCAAGTTGCTGCCTACCTACATTATCATTCCAATCGAAAATTGTGGTTTCTATATATAAATTATGTCTGTACATATGTCTCTGAAATATTAGGTTAAATCATTTTGTACTATAATATTTATTAACGGGAGGAACAACGGACAAATGTTCTAGCGTTTTTTTATGAATTTGTTTTGATTTTCTATTCTAAGCATGTTAATGCCAAAATGTCATTTATTAATGTGTTTTGAATGATCAAAGCAACTTGTACCACATATATTATTATTTATTATAGATTTCAATGTACTTTTCTTTTCATTAATGGAACAGAACGCTTCAATTAGCCCTAACAAGATGGATGAAGCATTTTATTAAAGAAAAGAAGAAGAAAAACAATCACAGCGACCACTTAACTTTACGAAAATATTTCATTTCAAATGTGCGGTACTGTTAATATCAGCAATGTATCAAACTGTTCAATTAATTTGTAAGTCAATATTTTACACATTCAGAAAATGTCTCATAAGTGTCGGAGCAAAATTAAAAATCTGACAAATGTGGATGTAAATTTGACTTTTGCTCTTGCTGTTTTATTTCCATTGATGAAATCAGTGTATCGAATATCAATATACATTTGTACATGAAATAAGAGGCAAAGTACTTAACAAACAAACAAACGAACAAACGATCAAACAAACACAAGCCATGTTAAAAGGAAATAATCAACCAATATAAACTCCGATGGCATATCGCGATTAAAATATCATGACTTTACTATTATACTTAAAGGCTGTACCGCAATGATGAGTATAACCTTGAATTACTCTTGTATGCGCAGCGTTCGAGTAGTCGTTGCACTCCTTACACGTGCGTCTTTTTTCCCGTGCTTCAACGAGGCAAAAATTGTACATGTATATAAGGTTGTACATTTTGTGTGTGTGTGTTTCGACTACATTTTCAAAACGCTCGCCTCGGTCAATATGTCATCTGCCGGTGAATATCACATCATATTCAATGGCTCACTAGTCAATAATTGTATACTAATCTTGATCTGTGTAACACAATTAAGTTTTTTGAGAATTGATGGTGTATTTTAACGCTTCCAAAATATATGTCTTTTGTGTGTACTTTATATCGTTTTTTAAACAAATCGGAAAAGGAGATGACAGATTTATTTGAAGTATATATACTCTTTTCTATAAGTAGATCACGATGTTTTGATATATGTAGAAAATAATGAAAGATATTGCAAACACTTGTGTATAAATAAAGGCAATGTGAAAGCAAAAATGATCAAGCATGACATTTATTATTCTAGCATAAACCGGCTTCCTCTTATGTCATAAGTCTTCCGCCTACAAATCAATTTGTCATGAATTACTATATTTTGTGATAAGAGTGAAAAAAGGGGGCAAAGTCCCCCACGTTTGAAAAATTTTTCCCAAAAGTTGTATTTAAATATTGATTTTTTTTAAAATAATTTTTTATGTAAAAGGGTTGATTAATATAAATATATTAAAATTTGGGGGAAAAATTTAAAAAATATACTTCCTCCCAAATTTAAAGGGGAAAAAAATGGGGAATTTGTACAAAATCTAAATTTGTGATATAAAAATAAACACGTTTTTTAAATTCAAAACCCAAAATACACATGAATAGGCTGCAACTATGGTATTTGACAGTGTCATTTAAGAAATTACCAGCTTTACTTTGCCCCGTAATATGGAACGGCCGATTCCCAAACAATAGTGTTACGTTCTTTTATATTAAAAAAAATCAAGATATTCGCATAACATAACATCTTTAAAGGAACATTATACTTCAGAAACATTTACATCTTTATTTAATGTGTGTTTAAAACACTCAAGGAATGGTTGTAAAGGATTTAAGATGCACATCATCTGAAGAAGGTAGAACCGAATGAGGTTATCAATAAAAAAACGTAGCAAAATTTTAAAAAAGTTGTATTTTGACTTCCATACAAAAAGACTTAATCACTATAACTGTACCTATTGCCAAAAAGCAACAGAAGCAAAATATCGTTAAGGTGGTTGGCCAAAAAGTTATGACTTTAATTACTATAAAACGACATCAAAAATTGAAAAAAAAGGTTTTGAGCAAATGAAAATAAAAAAAACATTTTTTGCAGTATACTGCGTCTTTATATTGCATTATTTTGCAATAATTGCAACATGTCGGCAATATTCTTGTGCAACATTACTGTCTTTCAAAAATGTCACTCTTGCTTTCAATAAATTTTGATCCGTTACAGCTGAATGTCAGTGAATTTTCACAAACGACATAGACATAATTGGTAACATAAGATGATTTACGTTATAATGCTCATTCAATTTGAAAGAATAATGGTACAGAAGCTATCATGTTGAAGTAATGAAACACAAATTATACTTTTTGCCAAGCAGATATATTTCCAATTGCCAAGTTTTCCTAATAAATTGAAAATGTTATGTATTTCAACACTGTAACGTTCAAAGTCGTTATAAGTAAAAGTGAAGTAAGCCTGAAATAATATTTTGTTTAATAAATCTTGTGTAAAATGAAATATCCGCAGCACGAAAGGAGACAGATTAATCCTACTATTCAATATGGAAAGAAGAAGAAGATATAAATCATTTTCATTCCGAAACATTTGAACATGTGGCAAACATATTACATTTTCTGTTCTTATACTGTATAAGATATGACCAACGTGTGTAATAGGAAACTGGCAGTATAATTAACTACTCACTTCTTTTTTGATAAAAAGAAAGCATGAACGCTATACTGCAAATAAATTCTAGAAATATTAATGCTTACTGACCAGGATATCAAAATACTTTTTTCGAAAGACGTAGGATTTCGATCACAATATTTTTCTCCCTTTGTAATTTAGTATAAAGAGTAAAATGAACTGGAAACGTTATTAAAAGAAAGGAACATATTAAACTCAAACATTAATAAATATTTCATGTTCTCTTACTTAACATAATTCATTTATTTTATGTAATGAATATTTAAACATCAATATTGTAATATATATAATTGTCCGACGTTTTAATTTGCCTATCTTTTATTTCTTCTGATCTTCTGATGACTAAATGAATGATACATCTTTTCTGATTTGTCAATTTGTTGCAGAATACACGGTTCAAAAACAAAGGTGTTAATGTGTTTTTCTTGTAATTTTGATTGCACTTAATGATCGAAAAGATATATCATGTATATAGTTTATATAGACGTTCCCGTCCGGTGTCATAAATAGGGTAGGTTTATGCTAGTACTTTTTCAATAGAAGAAATCAAAGAAATGTTTTTTTATTTTTAACTTTGTGTACATTTTTTAAGTTTTTACAGTAGCATACCCCAAGTTCACGCTTATCTTCATGAAAGTTTTGAAAATGTTTTCGAAAACCAAATTATGTGAGTTATTTACACATTGCAAACGGCACATCAAACCTAAGTGTATTACAAAACAGAAGTCAAAATACATGTATGCAATAATAGCCCTTTCTGCTTTGGTTACGCAGAAGAACTATTGTGATAAATAAAGCAAAATCTGTTTACTTAAATCTTAAATATTTTTACTTTTTTTGTATTCTTAATAATTTTTACTCATCTGAAGGCATACAGCTTGAATGCTCACTATAAAGCGTTATAAAAATTATGATATCTATTTAATGTGTCAGTAGTATATTGTACTAATTAAGTAATTCTACAGAAAAAATTATAACAAATAGTAGCATAGAGGTTAAATTGCATTTCAGGTTTTTTTAATTAAGAAATGTTATAGAAAGAGAATTTTTGACATATTTAGCATTATTATTATTATTTTTCTGTAGAAGATGAATCTTATTTTAAGTCATAATCGAGGATTTATTTGACTTAAAATCATCTTTGTTTTCCCTCCTGTGAGCCATTCGGGATTCGGTAGTGTATGATAGGTTGTTGAAAAATTTTTTCGATAAAATATTTTATTATTGAACAAATTCATAATCGATTTCTTATTATATTGATTTCAAGAAAAAATATTTTTAGCATTTGTTTAAAGTTTACAACCAAAGCTTCATTCAACATATATCTTAGTTTGTATATCGACAATGAGACAGAAATGCAAAACCATGAGACAGATATAGTTGTGTTTGGCAATTAATTTGCTTGGATAGCAGTGATTTGTGTGAGTAGGTAGCGGAAGGGGAAACAAGCATATCTTCATAGTCTTCATTTCACAAAATGCATCAAGAATTACCCTGAATATAAAAAATCCAAGAAATTCAAAGAATTTTTGATATAGATCTACGCAACAAATTCTGTTTTACATTTCCAACAAATCCATTATTTTGTTTTGTTTATGACTTTTTGTTATTCAATGATTAAAATCAGCCGAGTAGGTTATTTAGAACAAGCAATAAATATCTAACGAAATGTATTTCAACTGATTTATATGAAATAATGATAATATTACATCTACCATTAATTTAAGTTATGTGGTTTTATTTGAGTTTTATATCAAATAACAGATGTAATATTTCTTAAGAGTCCTAACTCAAATGTAAACGTAAACATTAAGGAGAAGGGAGTGGCAGAATTTAAAATTCTTAACATTGAAATTTAGGTTAAACACATATGTTTAAATATTTTAATTGTTAAATATTTTACTGCAAAGGTTGTGAAAAATTTTTAATTTTTTAAAATTTTATTTTTTTGTCGAAATTCAAATATGTTTTGCCACGTATAAAGGGACTTTTTACCGGTAATTTGCAAAAGTGTTTTGAAAACAAATCTTTTATGGAAAAAAATAAATCTGGAAAAAAAATAAGTAAAAAATTTCGGGGACCCCATATCTACGAGCCCCCAAACCATCAATGGGATTGGGGTTTCCCCAAGCCTGGCCGGGTTTTCCCCTTTTTTAAACCCATCAAAATTGGCTTTTTAAAACTCTTAAGGACGTAATCATAAAGGGTTTTGGTTGCCCTTTAAATTTGGATTGAGTTTTAAATTTTGGGCCCCAAAAGGCCCGGGGAAAAAGAATTTTTTACCACAAATTTTTTTTACGACGAATACGGGCGAAAAACGATAAACCCAATTTCGGCACTATATGGTGAACCTAGATTCCCCCTTGAAATTTCATAAAATATCACTATGTTAAAATACTGGTTGACACTATCGCTGCAAAACTCGGATCATCTGATTTTACAGACATTTCAATGCTTAATATGACGCTGATTTTAATAGGCATTACACATGAAATAATTCGGCGAACCAAATCAAGACTATACTAGATAGCTATGGTTTGAGCTATATTTGGGACCACCAATTTGACAATTCGACATTCCTTTTGATGAAATTAGGAAAATAATTTATGATTCATACGAAGAAATATTGTATGGGGAAATTAATAATTCGAATCGACTTAATTTGTGGGGATTTTTAAAAAAGGAATTCCCGGGTTGGGAAAAAAGCCTTAATATATTACGAAACTAAAAACCCAATAAATTTTCTAGATTTAGAATTCGTCAATAGCTTAAATTGGGAAAAAGGAAGATAGAGAAAAAATATTTCCAAAAGGGGAAAATAAATTTTTTAGTTTTGTTTAAAAGAATCCCAAAAAAGAATCAGAATACCCTTTTTTTTCTTTTTTTTCCCTTTTAAAAACGTGATTTAAGTACACTATTTAAATTTAAACTTAAATTTTGTCAAATGGCTGAATATCAGAAAAAAAAATCGAGGTTTTTTATCATCACGTTCAGTAATGTAGCTAAGCGTGTTCCGCTTGCTTTTAATAAATTTCACAGATAATTACTTTCTTTCTGTATTTTGTAATCATTAAAAATAATGATAAGATGAACAAATATTTAGCAATTCAAATATATAGCTCTATACACTTTAAATGCACACTTACGTACTTTTCGAATGAAGTTTTAGATAGACTTGTTGGTGCTAATTTACTTACTGCTTTATAACCTGAGCTATATTGTCAATTGTGTACAGATCTTTGACACCTATTGTTATGAACATCATATTAATCAAAATAGGGGACCAGCTTAAGAGCTTCGGAGACAAAGAAAAGAGCTACATATCAAATTCTGACATACACAATTAAACGTATCAAGAAATTAGCGAGAATTTCCTTCCAAGAAAAGGCATGTAAAATAATAGTTTTGAAGACTTGAATCATTTTTTGGGCCCATTTTATAAAAATATGTAAGAAAATAGATTAGACTTCGTATAAAGCACTATATTTATAGCTTTTGTGTAATTTAATGGTAAAGCGAAATCTTTCTGATTTCTTTTTAATTTATCATCTTTTGCAGTTAAATTTAATTGTTTTTATAGCCTTATGGTCGACTCTTAAAAGAGTTGTAACATAGAATGTCTTTAGTATTGAATATACAAGAATATTGTATGTAAACAGAATAAAATGTTCTGGAACAAAATATAATACTGGCATTTTAATAAGGATTCTACCCATTAGCCAATGGTGTCATGCATACGTTCTTCGCTGTTAAGGCAATTTAAATATACTACCATATTTTATTTTACACAAGCATTTACAAATTTTTCTGTTTTTTAAGTCAAACAATAATTCTTTGAGCATCTGCTTGATAAACTATACACTAGTACAATTCTCAAAACCATCACATGGACCTTTAACATTCCTGATAGCCTTCTTATAAAAAACAAGTCTTAACTAGAAATGTCTTTAAAATGTTACTTAGCCAAAGTAAAACTGGTTAATTTGCATGTTATTTCTAAGTTTTCGATACATAAAGAAATGTTAGAAATGCTTGCATAACAATGAAAAATAATTCTTGTAGCTAAATAACAAATCCATGTTGTAAGCATAAAATTGAATAATAAGGATATTGGTCTTTGTCTCTCTTCAATGTAGGGTAACTTTTACTTGACAGTATTTATATAAGTGGTGTCCACATTACATGTTATTTTTGCTTTCGACTATATGAATGCAATATTGACAATATTATTTAAAGAATCACATAATTATAAGATATTACAAATAGAAAGAAAAGGATAATAGATATCCAAAAATCAACACATTACATATAAGTCTTTTTATAATGGCCAATGAGATTCCAAGATTTCAATTTGTAATTTAAAATGACCAAAAAGAAAGTCGTGTTATATCTCGTTCTTCCCTTTAAGTTTGACATTTAAACTTGTTTTTAAGCATAAAATAAGAAAAAAATTGTTTGTTGTGTATGATTTAATTTTATTTCATCTCATGATGATTACTGTTTTTAAAGCCCCCTCGATGAAATAAGATTTCACCTTACACACAAACAAACAAATATATCCTCTATGTATAACTGGAAGAATTATAATAATGTTCCTGCGATAGCAAGTCTTACATACAATTATTGTTTGATTAACAAATTTTGAACCCTGAATAAATTGGAATATTTAAAAAGTACAATAATCTTTTATTTTGATTATTATTGTTAAAATTAAGAAAAACCTTCACTATCTATTTACATCTGTGCTACAAAAATATATATCCTCCATCATCCTTTGATATCTGCTTTTCATAGATTTCTATAGAAACTGTAGGTATAACAAAATAAAATCCAATCCGATGTTTACATACTATTTTTGTAATAAAATTGTAAAAGGGGAAACCAAAACGAAATATAAAAGGTATTATACATTAGCTAAATCGATCGATCCTGGTGTAAATTAGTAAAGCATGTTGTAATATAATTGTGTAATCAATATCGAAACATTTAATATTTTAACCTTAGATTCGAATAGCACAGCACAGCAAACTAACACTTATTGCTGGCTATCTTGAATGAGCATGCTTCTGAATAACACTGAATTATGCAAGCTTTAATCCTTTATCTTTTGTTCTCCATATTTTGCAAGTTAATTGATGAAGCATCTGTATGATTTGATCTCAAACAAAACATTTCAAAATTGACATTAAAAAAAATGACACATATGTATTTCATGACTCAAATATTACAAGAATTGTCTGACGGATATGCATATATGATTTATGGAAACTGGCAATTGTTATCTCGACACATATCTACATAAATTATCTACATGCATCATGTCTGAAAATTTAATCTGTATTCGATGAATGTACGGAATCTACTGTTAAAATCATTGATTTTATTTCCTGATTAGTTTCTACTAGACCATGTTTATATTGGTGTTGATGTGACAAGTTTCCATCTTGAAGGTTGCTTCCTATAGGGTTTCTGGTTTTGTCTATTTTACAAGGTTATCAAGCTGAATACTGTATGAAACATTTTGATTTGGATATTAACATATTCATTCCCTTCTATTCCCTTCTGTTGTTATTGACCACGTATTTTGTGCAGAATGTTTGATAAATATTATTAAAGTTACTACGATGAGGTTTAAAAGCCTAAAAACATAAATTTTAAATATCTAACATTGATCAGCTTAAAGATAATCAATAAATGTATCCAGAAATGAATTGAAAATTGTATTTTTATGATAATTCTTAGCCCGGTTTGAGTAAAAACGTTGCATTTCAATTTTGGGTTATTAGTATTATTTTACATTCCGGAAAGATTGAGTGAGCAAATAATCTGACATATTTCAAAATATTTCAAGAAAATGAAAATTGAGAAAAATGTACTAATATTACAAGAAAGGTACAAGTTAAAGTTGTAAAAGTTTAAAGTTTATTTGCGATTTAAGACTGATTTTGCAGTATTTTATCACCATATTTCTAATGCGTTACTAACGCAGTAAGGGCTTTTTTGCACATTTTGACCTCTTTTTGGTTATTTGCATGGATTGTAAGTGCCAATTGCAATATGTAAATAACTTTATTTGTTCACCTCACAATATTTTACTGTCAAAAACATTATCAAAATTTTCATGGAATTTGACATGAATCTGGAGGCGTGCTGCTTTAAATAAAGGTTTTGCAAAAGCTCAGCTTTATATACAGCCTATTAAGTAGAAGAATAAAAGGATTTGCAGTAATAACATTTCGTGTATCGTAAATAACTATTTGCTTTCATTGTCAATGTAGGAACGTTTTTGTTTTATCTGTTGAATTTAAAATCAGTCACAACATGAATAAGGTACAAGTAACAAAGTTATCGTTAATATTAAATAACGTTTTTTTCTAATTGATATGATTATAAACATCCTAACAAAATGTCTTATCACAAGCAATACAATAACAACACACTACCATCAGTTTATTTTTATTATTGAATACATAGGAATGTTTAAAACAAAATCGTAGCAGCAGGATTATGAACTGTTATGTATTTACTCCCAAAATCAAACGTGTTGTGAATACCTTTGGTGCAAAATATTATAAACTTTATTCATGTAAAGGAAACAAAACATACAATAAGTAGCTTGCTACCATACAATAAACATAAATTAAAACCCCAAAAACCCAAAGCATTTAAAAAATAGAAAAGAACAGTTATAAAGGCTCAAATAATGTCTGTTGATATTAAATGATTTATTTTAACTTAGCACCTAAAATGTTTGCAAAACTAGCAAAAATATGCGATTCACGTGTTATTTTCATTAAATTGTTATGCACCTAAAAAACCTTGTTGAAAACAGGCATTGCAAAATCGCACAAGTGTTTAAATAGAAAGCAATACTGTACGAGATTGTATTTGCATTGCGTTTTCCTAATGTTTTTAGACCACTTTATTGCCTTGTATCATACATAATTGTATTATTAAAGCCCTGGTTATTAAGATTGAAGTTACGAATGTGTTTGTTTTCATCAAATAAAAAGACAATGTTTTTGTTAATTATTGGAAGATTTTTTTCCCACATTTCTATCATGTGATAAAGCCTTTTTTACATTGTTTACTTAAAATGATTAAGCATTATGGGCACCGAAAACCTTTGTTATTTCAATTCAGCTATCAGAGCATATTTAGCAATGAAAATTCCCCTATTCCGGTGTATGTTTGTTTAATTGCGGTAATGTTTGAACATTCGTACTCAGAAAAAAGCTTAAACTGAACTAATGATTATAAATCATGTGTTTGGAGAATCAACAATTTTTGTGATTGTTACTTTTATATAAAGAATGTTTGTTTAGCATAATTATGCAAGCAACATACTTATGTGTGGTCTGAACAGTAGATTAACAAAGTAAACAATCATAAAGATAGATATTATACCACAACAGAAGGTGTGCTTAATGATGTGAATTGACTGTCAAAAAATCGGATTCAGTAAATGCTTCTTATAACATAAATACATGTCTGCTGTTATATTAATTGCATTAGAAATTACAATTTATTCTATTTTATTACAATGAAAGATAATAAAATTACATGAGCAATATTATATGAAACTAAATCTTATTACTGCTTTGTCAAATAAAACAATGCAACCAATAATAGCTTTTTTAATCATTATTTTGAATTAATCATGTTGTATTATTGAAAAGTTAAACTAATACCATTGAGTACTCCTATATATGTTGTTCATTTAACACATACGAACATAACGCGTGTATATACCAAGTATGATGTGACACTGTCCATTTCAAAAGGTGCAATTATTTTGACGAATCAGTAACTAGAAAGCATATCTCAATATTAAGTGCAACAGATTTGCAATCCAGAGTATTATTTTGATACTCAGTTCATAAATAACATGACAATATGAGCTATAACATATTTACATAATAAACTGTGAGGCATGTATAACATAGACATATTTCGTATTTTTCATACGAGGGAAAAGGTGCTCCATAATCCACATGTTTTACATTAAAAAACAATAATGTTACAAATATTTGCTTTGCCATAGATATCAGTCATCAACTCAAATAACATGATCTTTAACTTTCGTAACTTAAATAATGGTTGTAAAAATGTTTATTATGCGACAGATCTTAATATATCCAGTCACACATTTTTGTAATAATTCTAAGACGTACAACAGATTGCAACTTTATCTGCTATCAAATTTAATAATAATTTCCTTAACAAATAAAGAAACATGCTTGTACTTATCACAATGTTTTTTATTTGTATTCATAACAGATTTAAATAACATAATACATTGTATTAGCTTATATATGTTATCTAAATGCCTTTTTCTTAGTGCAGAAAATTCTGTACATTCTAATATATAATGAAATTCATCACCAATGCTACCAATACAGTTACAAAGTGTGCACTTTTGCTGGTGAAGTTCTGTTCTATTCCAGTTTCCTGTTTCTACTGGAAGTCTAATATTACAAGTTCGAAAGACAAATGATCTTATATATTATAGAATGTAATGGTCACTTGGTTTTCAAAGATTATTCAGATAACATACAGATAAATTTGATACTGGATAATATGTTATCAAGGAATGCAGGTTAGGTGGACAGAGCGCATAATGTTAGGGATATGCATTTTTCGTCCTTTAATTGGCCCCGCAGAAAAATAATTATTATATTTCCATCACGTCTGTTAACAAATATTCTGTATAAAGAATATTTCAATATATCTTCATATTCAATATTGAATGCAAGTCTTCCCATGTTCATCTATAATACAATTTCCTGATGGCAACTTTAAAAGACATAAAGAATCTCAGGCAAACAAATGGCAAGAGCTTATATCAGGATAATTTATTGTTCACGCCACAGAAAGAAATGAAATATTGATTCTTAAGATGTCAAACAATATGAATCATCCTCAAAATATTGCAATGTAAACGAAATATTTATTGGCCGTTTAGACTGACATATTGAATTGGCAAATGTCAATTATTTGATAATTACAAATCTAATTTATCAAATTGCTTTTGTAACAAAAAACAACAAAGAAATGAGAGCCTGTGAAAAGGGGCAAGTAGTTATATTAATATTTCCTTATGGTGATTGAAGCCGTGGCATGGCTAAAAGATACATTCTTTTATTTTCTTCAGTTGTCTATCTTAGTGCGCTAGACTAGCAAAAGTATGCTTTTACACATTATATACCTTCAATGAACATGCTGTTATTATCATTAGTTTGTAAACACTTTGTATACAATTTAAAAAAGGCATATCAAACATATATGTTTTAATTTGCGAGACACCTTAAAGCATGACTATGTTGATATATTTCTTCTCGAGTCTGTAGATGATATATCAATAACATTATTGTATTGTAATGGTTTCTACAACTTACAGCGATGGATTGCATTTTAATGAATGAAGAGGCACATTAACCATTACAAGTGTGTAACGATACCTTGTGGCAGATGTTATGTCAATACGTAGAAGTGTTGGCTTACGTACCCCATGCAACATCCTACGGGGTTTATGTTTCTCAGTTAATTAGATTTGCTAGAGCTTGTAACAACGTAAAGGATTTCAACGAGCGAAATATTTTTATTACCAGCAAGCTTCTAAAACAGGGCTACCGCTATCATAAATTACGGAAATATTTTACTAAATTTTACAATCGTAACTTTGATTTAATTTCTAAATTCAATAGTGATTTAAAAACTCTTCTGCGACAAGGGATTAGCCAGCTGGTTTTATGGCGATGTGGTTTACAAACTTCGTAAGATTTTTTGGGTCATGGTAATTTTCTGCTGTTTTTACTAAATCATTAAACGTTTTATTAAAAGAGGTTATGACCCTACTATTTTAAGACATACTGCATGTTTAGTGTTCAACCCTTTTACAGTTGGACACTACGCTTTCCTCTTTTGATTGCATCTGACGGACCAAGTGGGAGACTCTATGATGGATAGTTCGTAAAGCCCTTTGGGACTGAATTGTCTTAATGTTCGTCTTCTGCCTTGCTTCGTCGGGCCCTTGTAGGTGATTTTCTTGTTGCTCTGTCTTCCTTTAGGACATTGAGTACTTTTGTCATGGTCATTGGGTTTACTTTTATATGTTTCTACATGATCATTTTAGTGTTTTACTTATTTAACCTTTTGTAACCATGACAACTGTTAGAATTTCACTTGGCGGGATTCATTTTATTTACACTGTCTCGTTTATAGGAACATGGTGGGGCTAAGAGCGAGGTTTGGTGCACCATTAACCGTTTAAACTCCCAGCAGTCATTATTATGCTGCTGACCGTCCAAGGCGGCGCCCCACTGTGTTCCTCAGATGTATGTCTATGTTGTTTCATACTGTTTGGTGACACTTTTGCTTGTGTCCCTTGTTGTTTTCTCGTCTACGGTAAGTATCTTCCCCATTGCCTCTAGTTTTTATTTCTTTGATTACCCCCCCCCCTTCCCCGGTCTCCTGTCCCCTTCCCCTTTGTGGCCTATTATTATTTTCTTTGAATTCCTAATCAGTTACAAATTATTTATCATTTAATGATTAACGTGTCGTTGCCCTGTCCTTTTTATGTTTGGGGTCCACCTGGGCTCCTTGCCATTGGTTCTTGTTGCTGGGTCATATGGGGGTTGCGTTCATTGAACGCCGCCTTTCCTTGTTTATCTTGTTTTTCATATTTTTTACAATAAAACTGTTTTGTTACCTGCATTTTTGGCAGGTTTTATAACATTGCAAATAATAATAAACCAATAATTACCAACCGACTCTTAAGTTATAACACATGTACTGTTCACTATAATCATATACAATTTAATAGAAACTTGTTATCTTCAGATAAAGTATAAAAATACTTTTATATTCTTTTAGGTAATAATTTTTTAAAATAGATTATTATTTTTTTTATTTTCAGAAGTGTTTTATCTTTGTTAAAATGAAAATATATGTGAACCTTTTTCTTCTGTCATTTAAATTGAACAGCAAAGCAAATATTGATATAGTTTAAATGGCATTTGAGTTGCTCCAATACTGTCCATTAATATATAAATTAATAATACATAAATTTTTACAATTTTTTAAACTTCACCTAAAACAAGGATTTTCATGACAAAAATATCCCCAGATAAATCCCTTTTGAAAAAAAATCTGCTAAAGTTTTTTTACAAATTTTTTTTTAAATACTTTTTTAAATTGCAATCTTACGGGTCTAAAATTAAATGTGAACTTTTTCATTTAACAATATTTTACCAAAATTTAACCCCTTTACAAAAAGAATTTAAATTCCTTTGGGAAATTTATTATCTATAAACTAATAAACAAAAAAAACAAAAGCAAATAAAAAAGGTTCACTATCAAGGATCGAAAAAAAAAAAAGAAAAAAGAAATACATCATGGTAAATATTTTGGGCAGAAACTGAATCATGGCAAGACATTTTATGTACGGATATTAGATAAATCACAAAAACTGATTTTTTTATCCTTTTGTTTCAGTAATACAATACTAGAATATATGGCAATATAGTACATACCTTGATTTCTAAGATCTTAATGTTGACATAATGAAATGTTTTAAATGTATAACATATTGTAAAACTGAATAACTGAACAAAAGTATATTAACAGAATTGCATGTTTATGTTATTTTTTCAGAATTATAATACAAAAAAGGTTTATTTAGATTTCATCCATTTATAATAACAATACTTATTGCCTTGTAAATGAAGCTTTGACTTAAATTTCTTCCCTTTTCTACACGCTTTATCATTAATTTCAAGACATGAAATAAAATAATTTCTTCTTATGTTTTCAATCCTATGGTATTCTGAAGAGTTATTTGTGTTTAAACAATTACGACAAAAATTTCCAAGACGTAAAAGTGACAATATTATTATTTTTTTCATTGTCAAGTTAAATTGAATTGACTAGGGTGACTGTAATAATTGTAATTGGTCAACAGTTGATGCTAGAGAATATTTAGGATTCATTATGAAGCTGCATATAATGTAAAAAGACTGCCCACTCATTTAATAAATTGAACGTCACAGGTAAATTCTGATAGATATTTATAGAACATTTCTGGGGCTACACGAGTTAGTTTCGTTCATACAATGTAAATTATAAAATTAAAGGGAATTATGGCTAAATGTAAACATATTTTGACTGCCCCCTATTCACTTAATATATACCAATATATGAGCATAATGTCACTTTAAATAATTTGAAAATTGATGCGTAAAATTAGGATTAAACTGTTGTTGTTTTTTCAATTTTTATTATTGTTGTTGTATATCATAATAATCAACAGTTCGAGACATTTCTCTGTTGTACTGAAACTATATGCCTGTAGACTGTTTTTGTAAATATCATATCTCATTATTTGTTTACATATTTAGATTTGTAAAACAGAATCAGAGATAAAACTCGCCAATATGAACATTTAATCTTCCTTTCTGCCAGCAGTAGGTTACAATCGTATATCTATAATGTTAATACTTGATTTAACCAATTTTAGAAATTCTGGGATCTCGTCTACATTCACTCCAAGATGTTATGCGAAATGAGGATAAAACATAGAAATGAAAGTTAAATGTTTTCAACAAGGTTAAAGATTACATGACATAAAAATTCGGATAAATGAATATAATGCGCATGCTAGATTTACTTTGACACTTTGAAAATATAAATTATATAGATTGAAAAATTCTCCACTCATTGATCAAGTGTTAAAAGTAGAGGTGTCACGGGTAGAAAAACTGCTAACTGTTCGTTAAACGGAGACAAGACCGTGTATCAGTTTTAAGTGACCGTACGTATAAAATCCAAAGATTTACAACATTTACTTTGTTTCTTTATGACAATATATTACATTTTTACATATTTTCTTGTACTCAACAATAATTACCATTATTAACCTATCATGGAGTAACTACATTGTACTTTACGATATAGCCGAAACATAAACGATCAGGGAACATGCAATCGGAAAAAAGTACATTGTTGAGAACAAGTTAAATACAAATGCAATGTAATATCTAAGATTGTGTTTCGAATCAGTTTAGATTTTTTAAAGCTATTATCTTATATTAGCCTCGATTTTTTAACCAATTTATTTTAGACAAAATGCGATTCTGCAGTTTTTCCTGAGAGTTGTTAAATTACGTATATTTCAAAACCTTTAAATAGGATTGGTCTAATCGATTGGTCTAATCAATCGAGAGTTCAACAGTTTCAATTATAGTTTGAATTTTTTCTCTTTTTATAATAAGGAAGAAAACATAAATAGGGTTTACAAAATGGAATTGCTTTCAAAGGCGAAATATCTGTTAAAACAATCTAAATGTTACATGACATAAAATTGACATTTTGTACATAAAATACCCTAAATTTTGAACCATTACTATAGCTATTACTATAGCTCATTTTCAGCATAAAAAACAAAGAGTTAAGCTTCACTTACTAATCTGTTTTGCAACATAAATAATAAGACAATACTGGCGATGATAAATGATGTTATTTCTACGAAATCATGTTAAAAGTGATAGTTTGCATAAAAGTTATGGGTGATATTTAAATGGATGCGACTTTGGTAACGTACAAATATGTTAAATGGCACAGCAAAAGTCACTATAACGAGCTACTTTCAGAAATTGAGAAATTACCAGGTGCAGTATTTGTTCCTATGGATTTAAGGATAAATAACTCAGTTTGTTCTCTATTTTGTTTTTATAAATCTTTCAAAGATAGTTAAACATTGCTAGAATAATGTCAATGTAACTGATGTAACGTATGTAACATTTTGCTTTTAAAATGTCTTAAATGATAAAGTTTTTTATTTACATAAGCTTATGTGTTTAAAATATTATTTGAATCTCTTTTTAATTTTATCTATTTTTAAGATAATGCAATTTAATCGTTTTGCATTATTAATATGAGTGGTTGGGGTAATAATGTTGTGTGTCACGAGTGAATAAATAATGAAAAAACACATTGTTATTGTTCATTGCAAATTCTATTTTTATAAACAACAAATACAAGTTGGCAAAAATATCCAATCTATAACAGAGAAAGGCAAGACAATCGCCATGTATTAAACATATCGATATGATATTACGATTTTTATCCCTGGACAGGTACTCGTAAACTACCTGTCATAAGTCAAGTTTCCGAAGGAATATTTTTTTAAGGTTTTCCGACAAGGTCCATGCATATATATTGATTGCAAAATACTAAAGAAAGCTTGTGTTGCAATCTAAATCTTATTACTGTTTTGTCAAATAAAATATAAAAACATACAATGCCTTTAAGGTAGGCAAATTGTAAGCTTACGATTTATTGTACAATGCAACCAATTGAAGCATGTTGTTATATTTAAAAGTAAAGTAAAGTAAAACTTATATTGAGTCTATATATGTTGTTCATTTAAAATATACAGGACATAACGCATGTATATAACAATTTTAAGTATGATGTGACACTTTCCCTTTCAATAGGTGCAAGGATGTTAACGAATCAGTAACTAGAAAGCATATCTCAATATGAAGTGCAAAATATTTGCAATTTCAGAATTCACTGGTTTGACCCTTCTGGATTTTTTATGTTTACAAGTTTACAAGTTCATTTTAATACTCAGTTCATGAATAACATGACAATATGAGCTATAATATGTTTACATAATAAACTATATAGGCATGTATAACATAGACATATCTCGTATTTTTCATTCGAGGGAAAGACATTTTGTATTCCATAATCCACATGTTTTACATTAAAAAACAAAAATGTTACAAATATATGCTTTGCCATGATAGAGATCAGTCATACACTCAAATAACATGATCTTAAACATCGTAACTTATGGTGGCTGATTTGTGCCATTTGTGTTTTCGCCCCGCGACCCCGCCGAGCGAAAAGCGAGAATAAACAAGTTAAAACGGCGGGGTTGCGGGACGAAAACACGCTTATTAGCGAGTGCGCGGGGCAAAGTTAATAAATAAAACTTCGCCTCGCGGGTACGAGATTTAAAAAATAAAACGGCGGGGGCGCGGAGCGAAAACACGCTTATTAGCGGCCCCGCTAATTTGCGTGTTTTACCTCAGCGCCCCCGCCATTTAAACTTGATAATTCTTGTTGTTTCGCTTGGCGGGGTCGCGGGACGAAAACACGCTAATTAGCGGGGGCTATCATTCTCCATCATTCTTTGATATCATATTACTTTTCATAGATTTCTGTAAAAACTGTACGTATAACAAAATTAGCCTCAATCCAAGATATGTTTACATTAATCCTATATATGTTTACATAATATTTTCTGTAATGAAATCGTATAAGTGTAAACTACAAGAACTAAATATACAAGAGCTGTACAATACATTAGCAAAATGCCGAACGATCCAGGTGTAAATTAGTAAAGCCTATTGTGATATTGTCTAATCAATTTAAAATATTTTAACCGTAAATTTGACAGCACAGCAAACTAACAACGATTGCTGGCTATCTTGAATATGCATGCTTCTGAATAGCACTGAATAATGCAAGCTTTCATCCTATCTTTTTTTCTTCATATTTTGCAAGTTAATTCATACCTGTATGATTTGATTTCACACAAAGCATTGCAAAATTGACATTCTAAAAAAAAATAAGACGTATGTATTTTATATGACTCAAATATTACAAGAATTGCATCTAACTTCAGAACTCATGTAGATGCATATATGATTAAAGGAGACTGGCAATTGTTACTTCGATACATATGTACATAAATTATCTACATACCTTGCATGCCTCATGTCTGATACTTTAATCTGTATTCGATAAATTTACGGAATCTACTGTTTAGATCAATGATTTTATTTCCTGATTAGGAAACCTCAGTGGTGTCCCCTTTACATGTGATACAACAGCTAGCAATCTTATCATAAAATAATAACAATCTTATTAACCATACATAGTTGAATTTCTAATTAAATTTCACAATTAAAAAATACTTTCATAAGTTCAATGCAATTGAATTACATGGCCCAAGTAAGTCCATACATTGCAGTGTTTAGTCTATAAGATTAAATAAAGGTTAAATATGACAACGTATTAAGAAAAAAAAATAAAAAAGAATTGCAGTAATAACATTTCGTGTATCGTAAATGTATTCTTGCTTTCATTTTCAATGTAGGAACGTTATTAATTTTATCTGCTAAATTTAAAGTAAGCCAAAACGTAACAAAGGTACAAGTTACAAAGTTATCGTTAATATTAAATAACTTTTTTTCTAATTGATATGATTATAAAATTTCTGACAAAATGTCTTATCACGAGCAATACAATAACAATACACTACCATTAGTTTATTTTTATTATAAAATACATCGAAATGTTTTAAACAAAATCGTAGCAGCGGGATTATGAACTGTTATTTACTTACTCCCAAAATCAAACGAGCGACAATAATGCTGTGAATACCTTTGGTGCAAAAGATTATAAACTACATTCATGGAAAGGAAACAAAACATACAATAAGTAGCTTGCTACCATAAAATAAATAGAAACAAAATCAACAAAACCCAAAGCATTCATTGGTTTTAATAAGTCTTGTGGGTCCAAACTATGAAAACAAAGATCAACAAAGAAGGGCAGCATTCAATGAACGCATCCTAAATCACAAATAAAAACAAGAATTACATAGTCTCAATATTTAATTATTTGTTTTAACTTAGCACTTCAAATGTTTGCAAAGCTAGCAAAAATATGCAATGCACGTGTTATTTTCATAACAGTGTTATGCGCCTGAAAAACCTATTGGAAAACAGGCATTACAAAATCGCACAATTGTTGAAATAGAAAGCAATACTGTACGAAATTGTATTTGAATTGCGTTTTCCAAATGTTTACAGACCACTTTACTGCCTTGTATCATACATAATTGTATTATTAAAGCCCTGGTTATTACGATTGTAGTTACGAATATGTTTGTTTTCATCACATAAAAGACAATGTTTTTGTTAATTATTGGAAGATTTTTTTTCACATTTCTATCATGTGATAAAGCCTTTTTTTTACTTTTTGTATTCATAAAGATTAAGCATTATGAGCACCGACAACCTTTGTTATTTCAATAAAGATATAAGAGCTTATTTAGCAATATAAATTCCCCGTTTCCGGTGTATGTTTGTTTAATTTTGGTATTGCTTGAACATTCGTACTCAGAATAAAGAACTAAATCTGAACTAATGATGATAAATCATGTGTTTGGAGAAGCAACCATTTTTGTGATTGTTACTTTTATATAAAGAATGTGTGTATAGCATATACAAGCAACATACTTATGTGTGCTCTTAAGAGCAGATAAACAAAGTAAACAATCATAAAAGATAGATATTATACCACATAGTGGTGTGCTTAATGATGTGAATTGACTGTCAAAAAATTGGAGTTAGTTCATGTTTCTTATAACATAAAAACATGTCTGCTGTGATATTAAATGCATTAGAAATTATAATTAATTCTATTTTATTTACAATGAAAGATAAGAAAATTACATGAGAAATATTTTATGAATCTAAATCTTATTACTGCTTTGTCAAATAAAATATACAAATATATACAAATGCCTTTAAGGTAGCAAAGATGTAAGCTTAGATTTATTATACAATGCAACCAATTATAGCTTTTTTTAAACATTATTTTGAATTAATCATGTTGTAATATTTAAAAGTTAAACTAATACCATTGAGTACTCCTATATATGTTGTTCATTAACACATACATGACATAACGCGTGTATATACCAAGTATGATGTGACACTGTCCATTTCAATAGGTGCAATTATTTTGACGAATCAGTAACTAGAAAGCATATCTCAATATTAAGTGCAACAGATTTGCAATCCACAGTACGCTGGGTTGATCCTTCTGGATGTTTTATGTTTACAAGTTTACAAATTTATTGTGATACTCAGTTCATAAATAACATGACAATATGAGCTATAACATATTTATATAAATAAATATATGCTTTGCTCATCAACTCAAATAACATGATCTTAAACTTTCGTTACTTAAATAATGGTTGTAAAAATGTGTAATATGCGACAGATCTTAATATCCAGTCACACATTTTTGTAATAATTCTAAGACGTACAACAGATTGCAACTTTATCTGCTATCAAATTTAATAATAATTTCCTTAACAAATAAAAAATGCTTGTACTTATCATAATGTTTTGTATCTGTATTCATAACAGATTTAAATAACATAATAAATTGTATTAGCTTATATATGTGAGCTTAATGCCTTTTTCTTAGTGCAGAAAATTCTGTACATTCTAATATTATAATGAAATTCATCACCAATGCTACCAATACAGTTACAAAGTGTGCACTTTTGCTGGTGAAGTTCTGTTCTATTCCAGCTTCCTGTTTCTACTGGAAGTCTAATATCACGAGTTCGAAAGACAAATGATCTTATATATTATAGAATCTAATGGTCACTTGGTTTTCAAAGATTATTCAGATAACATACAGATAAATTTGATACTGGATAAATGTTATCAAGGAATGCATGTAAGGTGGACAGACCGCATAAATATAAATTAAACTGTGTTAATAACGTAATAAATGTGAAAACCAAACGAAACTGGAACTAGCAAAGAAACAATCGCAAAAGTAAAAAATGGAAATATCATTTAGCACAGGCTATTTGATTAATAAGTGTGTCACAATTTGTGACATAATCTTTCATTTCTGCTTTTGGACTTATACAAAATGTTAGGGATATGCATTTTTCGTCCGCAGAAAAAATAATTATTATATTTCCATCAAGTCTGTTAACGAATATTCTGTACAAAGAATATTTCAAGAAATCTTCATATTCAATATTGAATGCAAGTCTTTTCATGTCCATCTATAATGCCATTTCCTGATGGCAACTTAAAAAGACATAAAGAACTTAGGCAAACAAATTGCAAGATTTTATATCAAGATAATTTATTGTTTACACCACAGAGAACAAATGAAATATTGATTCTTAAGACGTATATTTAAGCTGATCAAACAATATGAATCATCCTCAAAATATTGCAATGTACACGAAATATTTATTGGCCATTTAGACTGACATAATAAATTGGCAAATGTAACTGATTTAATAATCAAAATCATATTTATCAAATTGCTGTTATATTTATTTGTTCTTATGGCGATTGAAGCCGAGGCACGGCTAAAAGATACATACTTTCATTTTCTTCATTTTGTCTTTCGTAGTGCTAGACTAACAATAGTATGCTTAAATGACACTTATGCAAACATATACCTTCAATGAACAACCTGTTGTTATCATTAGTTTGTAAACCCTTAACCTGTAAATAATTTAAAAAAGGCATATCAATCATATATGTCTTAATATGCGAGACACCTTAAAGTATGGCTATGTTAATATATTTCCCTCGAGTCTGTAGATGATAATAAACCATCTTATATCAATTACATTATTGTATTGTAATGGTTTCTACAACAGGGATGGATTGCATTTTAATGAATGAAGAGGCACATAAACCATTACAAGTGTGTACGATACCTTATGGCAGATGTTATGTCAATACGTAGAAGTGTTGGCTTATAATGAATCTGTGTTTTACCTGCATTGTTGGCAGACAAGTTTTATAACATTGCAAATAATAATAAACCAATATTTTCCGACCGACTCTTAAGTTATAATACATGTACTGTTCAGTATAATTAGATACAATTTGATAGAAACTTTTGATCTTCAGATAAATTATCAAAAATTTTTTATATTCTTTGTGGTAATAATTTTGTAAAACATATTATCTTTTTAATTTTCAGAGGCGTTTTATCTTTGTTAGAAAGAGAATATCTGTGAACATAATGACTTTTGTGTTTCTGTTTAGCAAATATAGGAAAAATTTAAATGACATTTGTGTTGCTCCAATGCAGTCCATTTATATATAAACTAATAATAAAAAATGTTATATACAATGTAATTCCAGTTTGTTACTGTACACCTATACACGGAGTATTCATAGCAAGGCTTAAAACGGTGAATCCCATTTGAGAAGCAGCTGACAAATATTTTGTTTTACAAATATTTTTCAATGCCATTTTCAAATTCGCAATCTTAATGGTCTGAATTAAAATTATTGCTGATATTGTTTTATTATTATAATATTTCAACCTCAGTTTAAGTCCCTTTACAAGAACGAATGGTGGGACTTGGTTTAGTAAATTATCTATCTATGAAACATAATCATATTAAGAAACAAAAAAGCAGAATATATTTGAGCGGACATAAAAAGGTCCTTGTATCAAGGAGCGAAAAAAAGAAGAAATACATCATGGTCAATATTTTTGGCAGAAACTGAATCATGGCAATACATTTTTATGTACAGATGTGTAATTAATCACATAAAATGAATTTTGTTATCACTTTGTTTCAGTAATACTTAAAGATATGGCAACAAAGTACATGCCTTGATTTCTAAGATCTTAATGTTGACAAAACAAAAGTATATTTACTGAATTACATTTTCAGATGTATAATAAAAGAAAGTTTTATTTAGTTTTTATCCTTTTATAATAACAGTACTTGTTGCTTTGTAAATGCAGCCTTGACTTAAATGTCTTCCCTTACTCTGCACGCTTGATCATTAATTCAAGACATGAACAAAAAAAATAAAATAATTTATTCTTGTGTTTTTAATCCTATGGTATTCTGACGAATTATTTGTGTTTAAGCAATTACGACAATAATTTTCCAAGACTTTAAATAATCTGAAAATTGATCCGGCAATTAGGATAGAGCTGTTTTTTTCCATTGTTGTTATTATTATTGTTGTATATTATAATAATAATCAGCAGTTCGAGACATATCTCTGATGTACTGAAACTATATGCCAGTAGACTTTCTTTGTAAATATCATCTCACATTCTTTGCTTACATATTTAGATTTGTACAACGAAATCCGAGATAACTATCGCCTATATAAACATTGAATCTTCCTATATGCCAGAATAAGTGCCAATGTTTTTTATTTAATGTAAATACTTAAAATTACAAACTTTAGAAAATCAAGGATAACATCTACATTTATACAAAAATGTTTTGTGAAACGGGGATAAAACATAGAGATGTAATTAAATGTTTTCAACCAGGTTAAAAATTACATGGCAACAACATACAGCAAAATTAAATGATAGTAATGCGCGTGCTAGATTTTCTATTACACAGATATGTTGCATCGATTAAGTGTTAAAAGTAGGCGTGTCACTGCTAGCAAAAAATGATAACCGTTTATACGTTAACATTATAACCGTGTAACACATTTAACCAACCGTTCGTATATATAGGATCCTAAAACTTTTTAACATTTACCTTGTTTCTTTATGACAAGATATAACATTTTGTACATATCTCTTGTACTCATTAATGATTACATTTCTTTACCTATTATGGAGTAACCACAAAGTACTTTGCGTAAGAGTCGAAATATACACGATTAGGGAACATGCGATCGGAAAAAAATACATTGTTGAGTTAAATACAAATACAATGTTATGTCTTGTTATTAAAAAACTAACTTTCATGGTGGTTTCGAATCAGTTTATATTTTTTTTAGCTCTTTGTCTTATATTAAACTCGATTTTTAAACGGTTTATTTAAGACAAAATGAGATACTGCAGTTTTTTCAGAGAACGTATATTTTAAAAGTCTTTACATAAGAATCATACCGAGAGTTCAACAATTTCAATTTTAGTTTGAAAGTTTTTAAATTATATTTAACCATGCATTACTTCACTGAACTATTTATGAAAATTGAGCACACATGCAGATATATTTTAGCAAATATAAATATTTATGTCTATATGCATTACATGTAATCTTATTTGTTGAATCTAGACGGTAATTACTAACAGAAAAACAAAGATGTGAAATGGAATGTCCTATTTTCAAGCTTGCAGTTACTGTTTTACGTGTATATTCAGTATCAAAAACATGTTTACTTCAACGTTGAAAGTTTACATAATTATGTGTAAAATATAAAGATATCAGTATTGTAATATCTAAGTTCTAACATTATTTCTTTCATATTACAATATTCCTAATGTTTGTTTCATGTTGAAGTTACAAAACCTGAATATGATAATGGAATTCCAGTTTGTAAGATTTTAATCAATTTACATATTAATTTAATCATCTTTCTATGAAAGCCGGTGATTACATGCATAGTTTAATATAGATATTTGCATGAAAATCGAGATTTGTAAAGATATGTCCTGACTAAGTGTAAATTAAAAATAAAACTAATTTGTCTGCATTCCTGTAAAACCAGATTCATAAGGTTTTTGCTTGAAATGCAAATTGAATTTATCTCTAACGTTTAAATACTTCTCAATTTACAAGACACTTGTTTGAAAGCAAGCAAATTGATCAAGTGCTGATCATATTAAATTAGGTAATAAATTGAATAATTTTATATTGTTGTATTTGTGTCTGGCATTGCTAAGTATTGTAATATTTTAGCTACCTTATTTGTCTAAAAGATAAAGTTATTAAAATATAAATGTTTCATCATTACTGAGAAAGAAAATACAACTAAGATTTGTAATGTATAATTATTGTACAAATCTTATGACACCTGTTAAATATGAATGTTAATCACATACTTGTGCCATTTTTGCGACTACGTAAAATTGGTTTTGCACGGCCGTGCATATATTTTGACGTGAAGTCATTTGCGTTGTATAAACATTGCGTTAAAACGAGCTAAATGTTAGCTTTATATTATAGGCGCGTCAATGAAAAAAACCTGTTCTTTTTTACTTAAACGATCTTCGTTTTTGGTATAAGATAAAAACAATATTAAATTAGTGTAAGTTCATTAATAAATCTATTGAACTCCTTGAATAAAATAATATGCTTACCAGAGGCTTGCCTAAAATGATTTTACGTAACTCGTTCAATAAATTCAGTATTAAACGTTCATTCAAAACCTCCAATATTCAAGAAATAAATCGAACGAAATTGTGTCAAAATAATAAACGGAATTATAGTATTGAAGCGATTATTACTCTTGTACTATTTCTATACGTGACCACCATCAAATATTCTAAAATCAAACCTGATATTATAGCACTAAAACATGCTGTCTGATTTTTTTGTCAATACATTTTTTCCTTTATCTGTCTGTGACAGAAAGTGATCATAACATGACCTTTCCCCCTTGTAATGCATCAATAAAGTGTCGGTAAAATCATGCCATTTATGTGAGAACAGCGCATAATAATTACAAAGGCGTTTCAATATTGTTCAACAATATACAGAAAACAAGATTATACCTTTTACATATATTGTGCAACATACGAAGAATTACTGCAATCAGTTGCATTTTAATGAACGTTTTAGCACCTAAATTATTACAAGTGTGTCACAATATATGATGTCAGATGCACTGAAAATAAAGGTACTTTAAATTCTTAAAAAATAGGCCACTTTTTTAAGAAAAAAATGTACAGGTTAAAAGAATAAGTGGGAATAAAAAATACCCACACTAAATTTGTTCTTGAAATTTTGCATATCAACTAAAACGAAGGTAAACTTCATGAAAGAGGAAAAAAATATTGTATTGTTTCCCTTCATTGTAAATTATCCGCCCTTGAATTTAACAAAAAAGTCAAATTCAAGGGCAGATAACTCAGAAACGAGAACGGTGGGGTGACCCCAATTTTTAAAATGTTTCTATTATCATATTCTAACAACATGCCAAGTTTAAAGAAATTCTATTGAACAGTTTTAATTTTGCCTATATGTCTATATGAAAACTCCGGAAAACGTCTTTAAAGTTTTACACGCACGCTATTTTTTGTATAATATTGTGTTCGCTTAAAGGTATAAATAGGCTTACATTTGTTTATAAAAAAAGATTTAAGCTTTTTCTCGAGACCAACTAAATTTAACAACTGCACATGACATAATTCTTTAAATATATTTGATTTATTAAATGACACCTCTCATGCAAAAATTTGAGAAACAGCAATTAAAGTCACAATAAACACCATTTCCCTATATTTACAACATAAATACTCAAAATAAAAGTCTTTATCTCATACAGGTTAAAAACATGAGGTATAGAAATAGTGAATATTTGTAAAATAAAACAACAGAAGTACGTACATAGCAAGTAATTTAAAGGGAACAATCACAATACATGAAAAATATATTAACCAACTATTGCGTTCTTTTTCTTATTTCGTTAAGTATGAATGTTATTTATTGAATTTATTATATTACGTTTTTTTCCAGTGTACAGCTGAAACTTAAATAACATTTGATCTCGTGTTATTTATACTTTGAAATTAACAAAATTTAATGATGTCTTTTTTAAATAGCCAGCTATTGGCACCTGTCATACATATATCGGACAAACAACAGTCTTTGTTTTTATGAGAAGTGATTGGGAGTGAATTCTTGTGAATTTATTGTCTATTGAAATTGTAAAACATTTTTGCATGTTTTTATTTGTGTCTTAAATTCACGGGTTTTGGTTTATTAGTTCGATTGTGTAGGAAGCTATAAGCTTATAGACACACTTTCAATCCGTTTTTGGAACCAACCAGTTCCGAACAATGAGGGTAAAGTTTCTTGCCCAAGGGAACAACGACTTGCCCTGACAGGATTTGAACTTTATTTTTTATATGACTAAGTATTCCAAACTCAGAGTTTCATCATATCATGAAAAACTTAACATTTTTTTAGATATTATAAATTAAGACAAGTGATCGAAACTTGTGAACACATCTGCGGATGTTTCAAAATCCATAATTCTACAAGTTCTTCTTAAATGGTGAATTCTGCTCAAGCCAGTGCTCGAGGGCGTGGACGGTAGGTTGCAATTACCGTTACCGTCCATCAACAGCCCTAATCAAATCGAGCCTGCAACATTTTCAATTTTAGTGTGTTGAGCTTTCTGTTTTTCTCCATTTTATTTTTAGGCCACCTCTAACAAAAACATTTTATATATAATATCACTAGGTTTCGGACTAAATATTTACATGTCTAGCTATGATTTGTATAATTTCATCTTCAGCTTTACCAATCGCGATTATATATTTCACGATTGAACATATGTCTAACTGTAGTAAATGCATACTTTCATGTTATCAATCTTTGAAGATTATTTAAAGGATTCATTTCTACATCCTTTATCAAAACAAAAAATATTAACAAATCACGAAATGTTCATCGACTGTTTACATTTGCATTTTTGTCTTTTTTATTTATTTTGTGGTCGGGAAATTTTTCTTAAAACTTAGACTTATCTCAGGAAATGACGCCGTATGTTTGTGAAAATAAGAGGTTTAGTTGCAATCATTAAATGTTTCCAAAATATACAGGCTTTTTGCAAGTCTGAAATTTTCAATTAACTGTTTATTTTCTAAAATATTCACTAGTCTAAGAAACATAATACAATGAAATATAATTCATCTCTTAAATACAAAATAGCACGCTGTTAAAATAACTAAAACAGTTTGAAGTCTGTTAAGAATTGCAATAAAATTTTAAAATTCAAAGTGCATTATCATGCTTATTTCTTTATAAATTAGCAAAAATAGGCTTGGTTTATGTTTCAAAATAATTGTCATAAAAAATAGCGAGATTCCTGATGCACTCGACATGAATTGGGTTTTATTCAATTTTGAATTTAAATTAATATATTCAAAGTTATTTTTCATGTAGACCATATTGATTCAAACAAAGTCAATAGACCACAATTAATATATGGAAACGATAGAGTGGAATTCTGTATAAAGCCGCGTACACAAAAAATAGCGTGGAATCAAACAGGTTCAATGTGGTACATTATTCGCAATAAATTAATAATAAGAATTCAATCTGCACTCATTCAATTTCCTATTTATATCGCTGATGAATTTACTCGTCATTCCAATAACGGGTACTATGCCGTTATTAGAGACACCAACAGACTTTTCCACAGTGTTAAGAATGATTGCTGGCGGCATTCATGATTGCGTAAGTTAATGAATCTCATCTAAAGCCTAAAATCATATTTTTTTTTGCACAAGAGCTAAAGATCTGTGTGCGAGCTACGAAATCTATTCCGTACTTCATCACACTTATTTTTCAAGTCTGTCGGGATCCGGGTTCTTAATGTTTGAAATGTTGAGGATTTAATAGCGCTTAAGCCGGTGCCAATGGACATGAGATTGATTATTCACACCATTTAAATAGTTTTACCATTTCTAGCTTTTGTTTCGTTGTTTTCTTTGTTTTCAAAGGATATTTGTTTTCCAAAAATTAAAATTGGACACCAACAATTCATGCATATTGTAAAATTACAAATTCGAAAATAATTGCTGAAGCGTTAGTTTATATAAACATAACATAAGTCTTTATAAATCATATTTTTTTTTCCAAAATGAAAGCATGTTCGTTGTTGAATAGGTGTCTGACTAAGCATGCCCTTTTCTTTACCTAAAGGTGATCAGTTTTGTGGTATCTGATCAGTAATAAGTATTGTGAAATTAGTGCTACAATAATTTGAACTCTTTATATACTTCAATTCCAGTATTGTAACATATCTTATCTAAAATGAGCTGTTCTAAATATTAATTACAGCGCTTAAACAATTTCCAACAAGTAATTTGATATAATAATACTAATTATTTTTCAATAATATTCTGTAACAAAAACATTTATCATTTTGGCAGTATCAATTGTTTTCTCCTCATTTTCTCCTCATTCAATAATAATTATTAGACAAACATTTACAGAAATAAAGGTAATAATTTGGGACGATCAAAGTTGTTTCCATTTTGGAAATAAGTGTTTTTTAAAGAACTCTTATGATAACTAGCACATGTAATTTGGTAATTTGAAAATCCTGATACTGTGAATTATTTCATTTACAGATACACTGCAACAGTATAGCCCATAATTTAGTGGTATTCTCCCCTTCTGAGTGTATTTCTATGTCTGCATAAACGTTCTTTCTCATTGTACATCAATGAATACCTTGACTTACATTTTATACCCAAAACTTTCAACACAATGACACATTTTTTTAACTCAATATTAACGCCTTAATAACTACCGCTCACTATGTACAGTTTTGCAAAATAATCTGTTTATTTAATTTTAATTTTATTCGAATAAATCAGCATATAATACAGTCTTATCACGAAATGCGAAACTTTATTGTTAATATAAATTACACATTTTGCAATGAAACGAGATGTAAAAGACCATTATCAGCAGGTGTTTATCTTGAGCATAATATAAAATAATAAGTGATAATCATTGGATTTATTCCGAAATGTTTCTCATTGTTGTTCTTTTGCTGTTGTTTTTGCTAAAATACTTTTGTAACGCAAATTTTCAAAATATATGATGTTCTCGTCTATACGTAAAATGTATTACTAAATCATGTTTCCCTTCACCCTTTTACTTTTGTAGGTCTATTTATTAATCGTTTTCGATATTTCCTTTTCGGTTTCTATAATTTCCTATTATGTATTATTAAAGTTATCAACCCGTTCGTGCTTTGCCTATGCCCTATCCTGTTTTTGTTCGGTGTCCTTCTGGGATCCTTGCCTATGGTCATGTGTTGGTGTGTTGCTGTGTCGTGTAGGGGTTATGTTTATTGAACGCCGCTCTTCCTTGTTGATTTAGTTTTTCCTATTTTATGTAACATAAATGTCCAGAAACCTGTTGCTTGTTGTGATAAATTCAGATCAATAATTTGCTCACGTTGTATATTTGTGATAAAATTCGTTGCTTGAATTGCAAATATATGTGAATATACTTTCTTAAGGTATATTAAAGTGTTTGATTTTAATTATATTATAGCCATTTATTTGCTAAATAATGCTAAATTTAATAGCAAATATAATACAAGATTGTTTCAAATTTAAAAAAATAGTAAAAACTACAGGGTCTTCAATATTTTGCAAGATTAACCAATATACTTTATAAAAAGATTATGCAAATTTTGAAAAAAAAACATCTCATTGTTTTTTTTTGTTTTGTTTTTTTGCATAGGAAAATGGTCAAATAAATGTTTAAAGTAGGTGGGGTGGGTAGCATTTTTATACATATTAAAAACAGTTTGTTTAGAAACAATCATTTTGCTCGTGTAATTTGTTACCTGAATGTTATTATTGGTTTCTTAACAATGATTAATAGGAAAATTTTCATAATAATGTTATTTAGATTATTTAGAGTTTCCTTATTTCTGGAAAAGAGCGCTTCAAATAGAAAAGAGTTCAGAAAAAATGTCCATAACTCGTAAACTAGACAGTACATTTTGTTTAAATGTTGCATACAGGTGACCTATAAGGCATATAACTGTCCTATGTTGTCAATTTTACAGTCTTTTTGCAGTGCCCATTAGGGGTGATTTACCTAAAGTTAAACACAGATGATTAGTTTATTTAGTTTGATACTCTATATCAATGACTACTGTATTGTATCATTATAAGCTTGTTTCTAATAATAATTTTCATTTCTTAAGTCGGTTTAGTCATTACCGTTTTATGTGAAGTGGGACATTAATTTGTGTAGCTTACATAATCATTTAACAAAAAAGTATTTCCATGCCATTGATATAAAACAAAATGATCATTTGTATCATAAACATACACACATATCAAGATAGGATAGTACTAACAAAATAGGTGTTTACATCATGACAATTTTCTGGGAAATTACTATAAGACAAGTTGGCCGCTCATAAACGTTATGTTATGTTTAAATGAAATCAGCGTTCCCATGTGTAATATTCGTAATATAATGATAATACATTTTGTTGAAATCATTGTAGTGCTAAAATATGCATTAATATATATATATAAATATGTTTTTCGGTTACACGTTCTCACCAAAGAGATAAAATATAATACAGTTCACAGTTTGACTCTTTAGTTTAAACTAGCACGAGAGTTCATTTTTTAATGATAGTATAGAGATGGATTACTTTTGGATTTTTGTGCCATTTACCACGCTATGAGCATATTTTACTATTTGTATCTAACTTTTGGCAAGACATTGCTTTTACTTTTTTGGGATTAATTTGCACTGTATTTGTATTGAACAAGGGTACCCATCTGCGGATGTGTTTAAATTCAAAATGTCACCTTTTTCGTGTTTAAATGTTGAATTCTGTTTTAGTCGGCACTAGGGGTTTTGGCGATTACTTGCAACTTCCAGTACCATACATGGACAGGCTCAATCAAACCGAGCATACAGCATTGTAAGTTTTATCGTTTTGGGCGTTCATTAGAGGTCCCATTATCGCTCATTTTAAATATTTTGGTGTTTTCCCATTAATATAAACCAAGTCATCAAATCACCAAAACTATCAGATCAAAATCTTAAAACATCTGTTAGTTATTTTTCTCTTTCTGTTTTGAAATCTTGTTTTCCTTGGCAAAGTAAATTAATTCTGACAAATGTTTCACCAAACATACACATACACCACACATACACATAGCAAATAGACGAAATAACTAAAAATAATTTTAATTTGCAAGTTATTATAATTATTTGAAATGAGTTAAACATAAAACCAACAAAATACTAAAGCTACTTTCATCTAATATAGAAAGCCCATTCGTGTTAATCCAAATTACAAAGTCAAAATGTGAACAATATTTTTTTTTATCTCTAAGGTGTAACAGAATGTACGTATTAAAGCATAATTTTAGCACTGCAATGCAGAGTAGACAATGGTTTCAACAAATAGTTTATATGCCGAATTATACATCGGGCGCTGATTTTATGTAGTCATTTTATGACGTTGAGAACTGACCAAACTGACTACAAAAATTATCTTAGAAAATTGTCATGATAGTAACACATATTTTGCAGGTTATGCTCTTATATGGTAAGTTTATGTCACGGGAATATTTATACTAAAAATGACGATGCGAACCTGTATGTGAGTTACGCACGCACATTAAATATGATAAACAAGATCAACAAGGAAAGGCGGCGTTCAATGAACGCAAGTTGTCACTTCACATATAAAGATACTGATTAAATCAACTGAAGACAGCCAAAGTAATAAAAAGCAGCATTCTATAATGATTCGTTTGAGGCTAAATATAATGATTAAAAATATTATTCCTAGATTTCTTTTGTTTGGTTTTACTGCACCCCAATATAATTTAGGTCATATAGCATCGAAACAGGAAAGATGATTTTGGCTACCCTCGGGTATTTCAAACTTATAGCAGCACCAGGGTTCAAAACCATCTGCTAGAGCGAAAAGATGCGTAGTATAGAGTAATGCAAAGCCGCTAAAAACAATACGAAATAAAAAAACAACAAAAATACGAGAATGAAGATCGATAAGGTAAAGTCAACGTTCACAGGACGCAGTCCCCGAAACACACACAGTCACAACAGATTGGCACCTACAAGGCACCAAACCAGATTTGTGAGAGGTCACAAGCGAGGCCACCCTTCAACCACAACGGGGTATTCGTTGTCGTCTAAGGTAATCTAAGATACAAGATATACGTATATTCAAATTTGTACTGATTTTTGCGAATCTTGTGTTTCTATCCATAACGTTTGGACCTCAGTTGAGTCAATTCCATTGTGTCTTTTTCTGTATGAAAATTAATTGGTGATGTTAGGTCTTAAGCATCTATTCTGTGTTATCATACGTTGCGTAATTCAAAAATATCAGCAACTTTATTCTTGTAAGATTGTGATGACTCTTTTCTATGTAATTATGGTTGTTTGTGCTTGGTTATTGATGCTTATTTTCATTAAAAACAGTAAATTGGCATCGTTCTTTAGAGCAGTGCATGCATTATTGATAAGTACACCAATAGCACTGCATTTGAGAAAAGCATTGTATTTTTAAAAAAAAGAAACAGTTGTCTGTAGTGCTAGCAATGTGCCTTCTTCCAAGCACAAACACGAGTTCAGCGTTCCAAATCAATTTATAGAAATTTGGAACGTCTATGCATATGATTTGTTGTTTGATATCATCGTTTTTGCATCATTTAAAATGAACAGTGTTTATGAACTTAGAAAGAAGAGAGACGCATGATTTATGGTACAGGTTCTGTTAAGCTCAAACAATGTACAGATTATTTTTGCTATTATTTTCACATTTACTTTCAGAAAAGATGTGCAAACTTTTAACCGGAATCAGTCACAATTAAGGCAATTTTATATACACATGATTTAGTAATCTATTGTACATGAACTGAAACATTATTTATTTTAAGATTAACTCAATGTTAACAGAGACTGCAAGCAATGTATAACAATCGTTTAGTTATTAGCCTTCTTTTCTTCTTCTTCTGATGATGATGATGATTATTATTATTATTATTTATGATTCTGTAATATGTGCAAGATAAACACATGCTTATAATGGGTATTTACAGCTTGTTACATTGCAAAATGTTAAATTAAATATCATAGTTTCGAATTTCATGATAAGACGGCATCATATGCTTATTCATTCAAATACAAAAAAAATATTATTTTTGCAATATTTGATATACTTTGAATTGAAGGTAAGATGTTTTATGTTTCGTCTGAATGTGAGTGGTAATTATTAAGAAGTTTATTATTATATTGAATAAATACCAAACCATGTGTAATTGGGTATGATTGCATAGTATGTAATGTATCTATCATGTATGCAATGGTTACGAACGTTTTCTGCAGACTATCAATGATAGGCTTTCTCTGTATAATTTTGGGAAATGTAATCATGAGGGAAACATACCTATATTGTTGCTTTTATAAATATAGGAAAACTGGAAATGAAAGAATGCCCAGTATTAGGATTTTCATATTAAGTTTTTATTTAAACATCTACCAGTTAGTATCAGTGTTCATTAGATTACAATTATTTCTAACATGGAAACAACTTCTGTCGGGTTGTATTTATTAATGTGTCACAAATTATTGCCTGTCTTTCTGTAAATTTTAGACTGTGCTATTAATAAGTGAGAAACTTTTAGCAAATGACAAGTAAATTATTGTTTATGCCAAAATGATAAATATAATGGCATTTAGTTACAGTGTTTTATTGAAAATAATTAGTATAATTATATCCGATTACTTGATGGAAATTCAGCACTGCAATTAATACTTAGAACAGCTCATGTCATTATTGAATTAGTAAAATATGAGGTTTATTAACATAACAAGAAATTGCTAAAGCATAAACACTTGTTCATGCGGAATAGTTTTGTGCTAATATCACAACTTTTAAGCATTGATGCGGATACATGAAACTGATTTTATCGATTCTGCACCTTTAGTTAGATAAAACCAAGCATGTTTTACGAGACACTAATTTAGCATGAACTTGCTTCATTTTTGAAATCTAATCTATTTATTATAACAAGCCTTTGAAGTGTTTTGATTGTGTTGAAAAAATAACGCGTGATTTATTTTGTAAAGACTTATGTAATGTTTTATTTAAACTAATTTCTCAACGATTATTGTCGAAGTTATTCTACAATTTCAAGGTATGTTCACCGGATGTTATCGTCATAATCATCATAATCTTTATCATTTATTTTCAGACAGACATTTAAAGTGAAACATCAGACGGAGTTGGCTGATACATATATATGTGCAAACATATACTTGTCGTTATAGTAAAAGTGGGAATTAGTTATTTTTTATATTTACCTATATGCAGTTTATAAACTATGTTGAAATTTTATATCAATGCACGTGACATTAGTTCTTGTGATTAAACCACAGTGGACACATACATACACGTCATTTCCAATATGTTTTCATGACGATTCAACTAGCCTATAAAAATGACCACCTATTATAAAAATCTTTGTGTTGCTTCCCTTGGTGGTTTTTAAAAATGGTGTGACTGTGCATTGTATATCTAAAGGTAGCTGGCTGCGTATTAATGTAAAAAATAGTTGTGCATGTAAGATAAGGTAGAAGAAAAAACATTTAAATTCAAACGTGATAGGAACCAAACAAAAACAAGCTAAGCACTAGCTCTTGCTTAGCGTGCTGTTAAATCATCAACTGATGGCGAAAGACCCAGACAAATACAATAACATATCGACACGCCCAGCCTTAATATGTAGCATTAAAACTGTTTTTTTATTGGAGAAACAAAGTTTAAATGCGTTATTGTTTAATTAAAAGTAACACCTTTTAGCCATTATCTGCCCAAATTTCAACTTCCGGTACTAGATTTGAATATTAGTTTGAAATATTCTTTTACAGTATCACACACTGTTGTTCGCTCAAAACCTATTTGAATCGAGAATGATTTGTCTTTGACACCATGTTTGAGTAAAGTGAACGTCAGTATAGTCCGTTAGTAGCTCTACAGTTGCTAACTCAATTTTTTAAATTGAATTCAGTTTAATTAGTATTGAAATATAATATAACTAGAAATATCACACATAAATATGAATAAATCAATCATTATTATAGAAACAATCGAATATATTTATTAAAATATACATGAGGAACATCAGAATAAACATTTCCAATGCGTAGATCACAATACATGTATTTCGAAACTTAAGTCTTGAACTTATTTACAGGTAAATTAATAGTAAATATATATTCTCAGATTGCGTTTAGAGAGTCTGAATGATCAAACTTAAAAATTCGCTGCTTTGAGAAAGAAACATTTCATTGCATTATTGTGTCCAAAAAATATCATTTTAAATATAACAGTAATCTTAACAAAGTGAACAATTTATACATTGTTTTATGTGTATGATCATATTAAGGAAACAAAGCATCCAATACATGTACATATCATATAAATAATATGCCACGTTGTAAGTGTTTGGTGTCACGTTATTTTTGTATATAATGAAGATAGCATTATACAGAATAAAACTGTATGTTGTATTGCCCTTTCATTTTGTTTGAATCATTATAATCAGCATGAAAAAGAGAGTTTGAATATATTTAAATATAAATAATGTATAAACTGAATTCATGTCGAGGGCATCAGGAACTTCGTTCTTTTACTGACAATAAAATATTTTTGCATCATCAACCAAGCATATTTTTGGCAATTTATATAGAACAACAGCATGGTTATGCATTTGAAATTTTATTGCAATCTAAACAGACTTCAAGCTGTTTTAGTTGTTTTTTTCCATGCTTCGATGTTTCTTGAAGAAATGAATTCAAGAGATGAATCATAAACCTAAATGTTGTGTTTCTAGTGAGGAAAGGAACATTAAAGTGATCTTTTAAGCCTGCAAAAAAATGAAATTTGTGTTTTGAAAAAGGCATACAAGTTTGCAATTGAAACTCTCATTTTCAAACACACAGCGTCATTTCCTTTACCGAAATAAGTCTACGTCTCGAGAAAACAAGTGGAATTATGGAACAACCAGAAAAAATTGAGTATTTCGTATTAGGCATCATTTCAAGATCTCCAAACGCCGGTATTCACTACGGTTTAGACAAGTGTTCAGTCGTGAAATATATAAACGTAAATCCATTATATTTGCTCCCTGGATGAACAAGTTTTGTCACGTGACCACAAATGCAAACGCCGATTTAACATTTCAGCAATTACGGACCCGATTTCAAGTAATTATTTGAAGATATCTTTTTTTCTACTGCATCCGCAAAATTATGACTTAGACCTTAGGACCCGGCGTTAATTGAGCTTTTATTTTATGTATGTAGCAATTGCAAAACTTAGCTGTTCTTTTAGAACACTTCGACACAAATTTTCTTTTTGCAAGGCAAACGCCGATAGGTTTTTACCTTTTCTTATCTTTTTTGTTCACTGGAAACCCATGTAGAGGGAAAATAATAGAAGATATGTCTTTTTACAAGTCATTTTCGTACCTAACTAATTTATAATTTCATTGGCAAGGTTATATTCGATAAAAAACCCATGTTTTCCACTTATTGTCGATTTTGCAAACGTCGTTTGATCATGTAAAATGTGCAAACGTCGGTTGGTCATGTGATATATATGCAAGCGCCCGTTTATGTCTTTTTGAACGCTGAACTATATCTGTCTCATTTCCAGAATTCTTCATCACTGATTCTAGTAACTCCATTCTGGCTGGCCACAACGCCCATGGTTTCCAGATTTATTGAATCTATCGGTAGCTCAGTCGTTATGTCTTCTATTGATTACAATTATGTTACAACAACCAAATCTCAGATATGTCATCCAAATCTAGGTGTTCTGAAACTGTCTGCATGGTTGCTATCGACAGACAGTTTAGAGAAAAAGTTTTTTTTTCAAAACTTCTTACAGCCAGCTGGACAACTGGTACTCAGAAAGATTACTCCAGTAAATTAAGACAATGTATGATATGGTGTCGTCAAAACAATATTGATTCCTTCACAGCATTCTAAAATACTTGTGTTGAGTTTTTATCAGATCTGTACAATAAAGGTTTACAGTAGGTTACCGCTCCATTTTATCTGCAGTTTTACCTTCAGTAGATAACACTCCTATTGGTCAACATCCGTGTGTTATCATATTATTGAATGTATTCAATTTAAGAACTCCTATAACAAAGTTGTTTCCTGAATGGGATTTGCCTAAAGTTCTTAGTGCGCTACAAACATTTCCTTTTGAACCTTTGAGAAAATCATCAATTTAATGTTTAACATATAAAGTTGTTTTTCTTACAGCTATCACGACATTCAGGAGAGCCAGCTACCTTCAAGCGTTAACATTTGGAGGAGCTATTTCTGTGAAGACAGATGGGGAAACTTTTATCAGACAAGGTTTGTCTAAACAGGATAGACCTGGTCATTCATCAGCAAAAATGTGTGTACCAGCTTTTAAGACCATCCAAGAGACTTGCTATCTATCTTAAAAGAACTGAATCCTTCAGACGTAAAGATGAAACAAGTTTATTTCTGACAATAAATGTACCTCATTCTAAAGCTTCTTCACAAACTTTGGCTTCATATATTCTTAATACTATTCAAGAGGCTTATGCAGATAAACATAAAAGTGAAACAGCACATTCTACAAGAGCTTTAGGTCCCGATTCTCAACGCTGCAGATTGGTCAAAAAGAAAACACCTTCGTCAAATTTTATTTGAAACAAACAACTCCAAGTTATTTCACTGTGTAGTTCAACGTCGCTGTATAGTTCAACCTAAGAAGATTGATTTTTTTTCTAAATTTTTAAATCAAAATTTATTCCCGACGGATTTTGTGTGGCATTGATTTTTGAGAAGATTATACGGTTTTATGTTTACATGTATATATGGGATCCATATACATGTACAGAAGTTTTAAAAAAGTTTGTTATTGAAGAAGAAGAAAGTTTTAAAATAAAAAAGAAGGAGAAAAGAGAGAAGTCTTTTGTTCAGAGAATTGTAATATTTGCAACTTGACTTAAATAACCACCGGTTTATAAGAATCTTACACCGGCTGCCGGTACAGACCGGAATATCTGTCGAGTTTCCGCTAAACAGTTACCCGAGAGCTGGATATTCCCGTCTGTACCAAAAGCCGGTGTTTGATTCTTTTTCTTGCATATTACATGTCAAATACTTTCGGAACAGAAATTATGAAAACTGATACATATATTACGCACTTTTTTCTTATAGTAGCGTATGAACATACAACTTCATTCATTTATAAAAAGGAAATTGACGTCATCATAAGAACGCGATTCATTCATAAAAGGCGCGCGTCAATGACGTCATTTAAAGCACACGACTTGTCTTACATGGGGAGTTATACAGCACCGGTGTAAAGGGTAGATAATCCTGTCTGAGATGCAAGAAATATATATATATTTAAAGACGTTTTCGGGAGTTTTCATATAGACATATAGGCAAAATTAAAACTGTTCAATAGATTTTTTTAAACTTGACTTGGCAGTCTAATTTACAATGAATGGCAACAAAACAATTTTTTCTTCTTATTTTCATGAAACTTATCTTCGTTTTAGTTGATATGCAAAATTTTAAGAACAAACTAAGAGTGGGTAGATCTAGATTTTATATCAACTTCTTCTTTTAACTTGTGCATTTTTTTTAAAAAAAAAAGACTATTTTTTAAGAATTTAAAGTACCTTTATTTGCATTGAAAAAAATTAACAAAAACGATGGAAGGAATTGCATGTTATTATGTATTGTACTCAACAATAAAAAGAAAAACATAACCAGAAGTAAAAACAAGAATTAATTTAAGTATGTATAAGTTATCAGCCCTTGAAATGACCTCAAATAAGAAGAAAAGTATGATTCAGGGGCAGATAACTCAACAACGAGAACGGTGACCCCCAATTTTCTTTTCGCTTAAAATGTTTCTGTTATCATATTCTAACAACATGCCAAATTTAAAGAAATTCTATTGTACAGTTTTAGCTTTGCCTATATGTCCATATGAAAACTCCCGAAAACGTCCTTGATATGCTCAACCGGCGTTTGCATATTTTACATGTTCAAACGACGTTTGCAAATTAGACAATAAGGGGAATAACATGGGATTATGTCAAATATAACTTTTCTAATGGAATTATAAATGAGTAAGGGACGGGAATGGCATTTTAAAAGACTTATCCTCTATTATTTTACATCAACATGTATTTCCAGTGAAAAAATTGATTGGAAAAAGTAAGACCTATCGGCGTTTGCTTTGCGAAAAGAACATTTGTGTCGAAGTGTTCTAAAAAACTACTAAAGTCTAGTAATGACTACTCACATAAAATAAAAGCTTTATTTATGCTGGGTCCTACGGTCTATGTCTTATTTTTGTGCTCGCAGTGGAATAAATGATATCTGCAAATAATTACCTAAAATTGGGTCCGGCGTTTGCATTTGTGGTCACGTGACAAAACTTGTTCATCCAGGGTGGTTACAATATTGGTAAAACCGAAGATGAAATTATGCAAATCATAGCTAAACATGAGAATATTTTTTCACGGGACCATTATCGGAGACTACAATACCAAGTGGTATTAAAATTATATAGTATGTTTATGTTAGAGATAGTCTATATGTTTCGATTACTTTTCATTATTCTTAATTTGTGATATCTAATTATTATATATTATGCTTTTCAAAAATATATATATATTGTTGTTGTTGTAGAGTGGTCTTGGACGATGCAAAAGTTTTGACCTTGCCTCGTCCCGTTTACTTGTAACGTAAACAAATATAAAGTGTTAAAACACAAAAACTTCGGCTTTAAACCAGCAACCTGTCTAAATACACAACCCCATAACTTGTAGCACAATACCAGCAATTTCGACGTTTCGAGTAAATCAAACATTAAGTAAGTCAAAGGCTGAAATTCTAGCCATTAAAAAGGTTTATTATTTACCCCTTATAAATAATATCATTTGAGGCATAGACGGTGTTACATACAATCTAGTGTTTAGCTTTTCACAACAAAACAGACGTTTGTTATTAACCTTTTTATATAATGTGAATATTTTTCATACTTATTTGTATTAAACCTTCTTGAATATTTAGATATAAAGTCAACATAAACATTATTTTAATAGTAAACTGAAGGTAATTTCTTCTTTTAAAGTTTTCACACTGCACAATTTCTGATAGTTTCTTGAAATCAGTCCAAACGTCAGGCTGTAAATCCTCTGTTTATTCTTATCTAAAATCTCATCAAACCTGTCTGACATGAATGCCAAAAAACAGTTTTATTATCAACTAACACTTTTACATATTGACATAACATCTGCCAGCAGGTTTTTGTACACACTTGTAATAATTTAAGTGATGAAATGTTCATTAAAATGCAATTGATCGCTGTAATTCCAAGAATCAATTACCGTTCGTCTTTCTGACTGATATAAAATGTTCCGGAACAAAATATTATGTTTCTATTAAAGAAGCGGTGTTAGCGTTGAGTAATGATTTTGTGCAGCGCTATTTTTATCTCTCCAAAATTCAATTAAAACAATAACATTGCTGTAGATATAGAACTTTGTGCAGTTTAATCGCATGAGAGTAATAAGTTTATCAACACTATTGTTTCTATATATTTTTGACACAATTTCGATCGATAATTTCTTGAATATTTGAATCAAAAAAATAAATCTTGATATGAACGGTTACATTTTACATGTGTCATAAATTTGTTTCATTGTCAAACATGAGCAATCTTAATTGTATTCAATTGTTTGTACATTACAATGATCATTACTATCGTGATATCTTTAATGACATTATCTTTTAGACAACCAAGGAAACAAAAAATAAAAAAATAACTAATGAATATCATGCGAAAATTCAAATTACGGGCAATGATGTTTTACTGTTCCATTTTGATTAGCCAGGTATTTTGTGTATTCAATTACAAAACTAATTTAAAATTATCAATATTCGATCAGTTTGCTTTTTCAAAAAGCCTCTTTTGTAAATTGAAAAGTATTAAAACGTTAGGCATCAATTCAATTTACATTTACATAAAAGAAACCGATGAACCTTGTGTTTCAAGAGTGCAAACAAATTATTTGCTGAATGCCGCCCTTCCTTGCTGATCTAGTTTCTCATATTTTATTATAAAACTTTTAAATATTGACATTTCTTCACTCTTATCTGGGTTTTCATGCAAATGTTTACATAAGACGATCCATGCTGAAAAGCGTTGAATGATAATGTTATGTTGTTTTTGAATGATTCTGTTGTCTTTGAATGATTTTGTTTCAGCCGAAGGCCGGTTCGTTTTCAGTTTGACTTCCTGTACAATTTACAGGGAAGGACTGAATTCATTGGTCATTTTAAAATTACAAAATTAAAACCGGAAATCTCATTAACCATTCTAAAGTAAAATGTAAAGAAATGTTCTTGTCATTCTTAGATAACTAAAATGTAAAGGATAGTTTTTGCCATTATGAAATATAATGTAAAGAATATTTCTAAAATAAAATGTATAGAATATTTGTTTAAATGTCTAATTAAATTGTTCAGATATTCAAGTTCTGTTTTACAATTCTTCTTGCATTCAGATCTCATTAAATTTTCCAGTAAACAGTGTATGTCACGTAAGTTACTGAATTTTTTTTACACAAGATCTGAGTTTTAGATTTTGTCCAAAATAACGAGGATAATATCAGAACATATCAGGCATCCTTAGTTTAACAAGTAGTCTAATGTATATGATTATTGACGTGTTCAACTGACATCATGTTTTTAATGTTTAAAATCTTTTGCATATTAATCAAGTATTTATAATAAATAATTGCCTTACCGACTGCGATTGGTGTTAGAAATTGGGTTCACTTACCGAAACACGACAGATTTGTTTAGAAACACATGCATCTTAAAGTATTCCATATTTAAGGTTAATAACCCGACAAAAAATGATTAAGTCATTTAATGCAATCTATGCTAACATTTCTATATGACAGTGTTGTTATATTTTTCTGGTCCTTCAGGATCATTGATGCCAGCACTATTAAGTGTTGAGAATTGAGTACCGCTCAAGTCGGTGCTAGGGGGCGTGAGGGATGTTGCACTTATTCATTATCCCTCATGTACAGACTCAATCAAACCGAGTCTGCAATTCTCTTGTAATTTTGTTGTGATTAATGCTTCCGAGGGATCACTTATGCTTCCAGATTTTTTTTGCATGGAAACCTAGAAACTAATATATGCAAGTTAATCAGATTTACTTCGGCCGAATTTCTTTTTTTCTCGATACTTCTTGTTTTTACTAACAACATCGACGATGTAGATTTTATCATCATGTGCAGGTTATGTAATTCTAACATGAACAAACTTTTGGAATATCACAGATAACGGTTAGATATTAGAAGTTACAATGATATTCATTTAGATAATATATTTAGATATTTGCTTATAATTACTTAAACTTGAAAACGTTGAACATTAGTCGCTTTTGATATTAAATTAAAAAAAATGAAACTATTGACCCTCGGTTTGATTAAGCCGAATTTATGTAAAGATTTTTTCATTTATATGACGTAACAATTCTGAGAAAATGCAGTATAGCACTGCATACTGAATGTTGCATTTCACTGTCGAAAGTTTCCTTACGGAAGAATATATATTTGATTATGCGGTTTCATATTGAATGTGTAACATAAATACATGTACATTCAGTAAGCAAAAAGTGGTTGGACAAAAACTCATATAATAACTTTAACGAGTATATAGAAAACAAATAAAGAAATAACAAACTTGCAGTAATCATTTTGACATTTGATCGAGAGTGCAGGATTATTTCAAAGTACATCTAACATGCTCATAGCACTTACATGTTTTGCTTATGTTTTTGTCATTTTATTTTAGCCTTCATAGATATATAAACCATTTAGAATTACATTGCATTTTATCCCCATTTCGCATAATATCTAAACATGAATTTGACATGATCTCGGATATTCTAAAACCGTTCTTGTAATTTCAAGTATTTACATTATATATAAACCATTGGCACCTACTGCTGGCATACAGGAAAATTCAATGTTTATATAGGCGAATTTTATCTAAATATATAAACAAACAAGAGCACCGCTAGGCGAAGCATTATATGCCCGAAAGTGATTTTTTTAGTAAAGATGACACATTTGTAAGACATGGGAATTAAATAAAGTATAACTTCCTTCAAATAACAATCATCCTTTGAAGTTTCAATATTGTGGTCCAAATGGAACTTAAGTTATGCCCCAGAAACTGTTTTCAATTCTAAGGTAATAGTGACCTTGACCTTTGACCTTGTGACCCCAAAATCATTAGGGGTCTTCTACCCAATATGGACAATCATACTATGAAGTTTAAACACAGTAGGCCAAATGATACTTAAGTTATGCTCCGGAAACTGTTTTCAGTTTTAAGGTCATAGTGACCTTGACCTTGAGACCCCAAAATCAATAGGGGTCTTCTACCCAATATGGACAATCATCCTATGAAGTTTGAATATTGTGGGCTAAATGGAACTTAAGTTATGCTCAAGAAACTGTTTTCAATGTCTAAGTAATAGTGACCTTGACCTTTGACCTTGTGACCCCAAAATCAATAGGGGTCTTCTACCCAATATGGACAATCATCCAATGAAGTTTGAACACTGTGGGCCAAATAGAACTTAAGTTATGCTCCGAAAACTGTTTTCAGTTTTAAGGTCATAGTGACCTTGACCTTTGACCTTGTGACCCCAAAATCAATAGGGGTCTTCTACCCAATGTGAACAATCATCCTATGAAGTCTGAACACTGTTGGCCAAATGGAACTTAAGTTATGCTCCGGAAACTGTTTTCAGTTCTAAGGTAATAGTGACCTTGACCTTTGACATTGTGACCCCAAAATCAATAGGGGTCTTCTACCCAATATGGACAATAATCCTATGAAGTTTGAACACTGTAGACCAAATGGAACTTAAGTTATGCTCCGGAAACTGTTTTCAGTTTTAAGGTCATAGTGACCTTGACCTTTGACCTTATGACCCCAAAATCAATAGGGGTCTTCCACTCAATATGGACAATCATCCTATGAAGTTTGAATATTGTGGGCCAAATGGAACTTAAGTTATGCTCCGGAAACCAAATTGCTAACGGACAGACGGACGGACTGACGCCAGGGGGTATAACATAATATGTCCGAAATTCTTTCGGGCATATAAAAATGTGGGATAATATTTACGTCTAAAGACAGAAAGTTTCAGTATTACAGAGGAACGACATGAACTGTTCATTATTATTAACAACCTCAACGTACAACAATTGGAAACAACACTTGAAGTTTTATTCTAATTTTCGGACCTGTTGTTATATAATATATTTTAATGTCGGACTTGATGAAACAATAATAATTGTTTTAATCGCTTGTGTTTATGTTCCTATGCATGAATTATATACAAAGCTATATGTAAAGGTAAAAATGTATAATACAATGTACATATGAATGATATATCAGTCACCCGTTGTAAGAATTAATATATAAAACCGTTAATTGTTTGTTTATCTTTAAGTGCATTAATATCAATTAAATACAAACATTTAATTTTGCTTTTTGCAAGGATTTTAGTTAAGATCTGCAAAAGAAGTCTCTCAGTACAATAAGTTGTAAACAGTGTTTTTAACAGTCCATTGTGTTTGTCAAATCTTCTACAACTTTCAGTTTTTCATGAATATAATAATGCTACATGTGTATATATTTGCAAATTTCATGTCTTGGTAGCGTTGTATCTTCTTTTTAAAAGTCCTTGAAAAAAAATTCGCCGTTCTTAAATAATGCCGATACATCTTTACTGAACATCATGTACCGTATTGTTTTTAGTTTTAGCTGGTGATATCCTATGTATGTTTGGCAAACTAAATAAGGAAAACAAGAAAGAAAAAAAAACGTTTTAAAATGGTGTTTCCTGCATTCACGAAAAGAGGAAAAAACCGAATGGCTTGCATCTGATGAGAAACGTGGATTTGTACAACGCATTTTTTAATTACAACAATCTCACGGAAACACGCTATGGTGTCCACAGTTTGTCCTAAACCTCGATCATGATGTCCTGTGTAATGCAATTTATATGTTTCAATGCTTGGACCACATCGTCGGAAGCCAACCAAAGGGCGCCACTTTTTGTGAAAACGTTTATGGTACGCTTTGGTATTAAAAGGATTTTGAGTCATCACGGAGGAACACACAGTGCCTAAATATCATTTTTCACTATTTGAAGCTTTAGCATGCTAGTATCTGTTTTATAATTCTTTATTACCTGTATGCGTTATCGATAGTCTCTGTAAAATGTCTTGCGTGTCATTTTACGAAAGTCATTTTGATCTAACCACAAACCGATGGAAATGATAAAAAGGAGCTATAAATATTCATTCTAAATATTTTATCTGAATGTTGATACATAAATGCATTGACTTAATGATTTGTGCAGGAATAAAAAGATTTACTTACAATACTTTAATTTGAGATTCAAATTGCTATTTTAACATTTTGTTTGATTGACATGAAAAAAACGATAATATATTATCGATGTTATTCTCATTAACATACTTTTTCTTTTACTATCAAAGCTTTCCGTCTTTAGATAAAAACTTTCAATATCATCAATCTCTCCGCTGCAAGGCGATACGTCAACCGAAATATTTAATTGTATTTTGTGTTGCAATTTTAAGATGCAGTATTGAAGATTCGTAAACTCATAACGTTATTATACGTCTTTAATTACGCTCGTGTGATGTAAATATATTATACGTTTCAACCTTTCAAAATATGAAAATGTATTTATTCCTTTGCCTTTTTGATTCATTTATTATGATTTTGGGAAAAAAGAGAAAATCATTATTACGATATTTAATGTTTTTAGGCTAAATTGATATTTGATAACGAAAACTGAATCACAAATTTCATCTTATTTCAGACATGCATATACACTTTTGTTAATTCTCTTGCAGCAGTATACAATTATACCTGTGGGATATTTATCTTACTTAACTTTTTTTTCCGTATATCTTTGCAGTTAAAAATGAGTTATCGTTACCATGTTATCCAAAAGCAATTTCCTTGGAAATGCATGATTATTAAACATTTGATTGCATAAAAACAATATAACATTCTTACATCTGAAATGCCTTGTTCCTACTGATTATATTTTGAAATAACATTGTTGTTATTGTTTTAAATTTTCACAGGAAAACAAATTGATTATTAATGTTCTGTAAATGCCACTTTTAAATGCAGGTGTCCTTTATATCAAATAACAGACTTAATAGTATGCTTCAATTTTCAACATTTCCGCAAGTGATATGAATAACTTTGTCCCCATTTATACCTTATTTTACCGGTTGAACATGTTTATTTTGCCTTAGTGTTGTTAAGCAATTAACACATAATCTGTTCTGGAAAGAACCTCCCTCTTGGAATAATGCATTTAACCGCATGCAATAACAATACCATGTTGAACATAATCTATTTTGCAGCATGTTTAATTAAAGCTATTTGCACTCCATGCGTCCTTCTATGTCAATTGTCTGAGCGCAACTTTTTAAGAATAGATTCATTCCACGAATGACAGTCTTGATCGGGAGAATAAACTGTATTAAATCCTAGTTTGTCAATAATAATAATAATAATAATAATGATGATAATAATAATAATACACAGTCCCTTTGTTAAAGTTAAACATAAAAACAACACGTTTCGACTTCACACAACGTAGAGTTACGGTTACTCCTATTTTAACATAATTATAAAAAAAAATATTTACATATTTACATATTTAAAACAACGCACCATATTAACAAGTAACTGTATTTAGTTCAATACTTTATGATTAAAAGTATTTTCGTTTCGGCTTATTTCTTTAAAAATACAGCTAAAACATTAATGCATTATGTCCCGGATATTCACTTAATTTAACCTCTTGCAAAATATTAAAAGCTTTAAATAATTCTACAGCTAAGAAGGATCTAATGACGCAATAAGTTTAAAGCATTTATAGGAACTTAATTGATTGGAATTTATTTGACAACGACGCATGAATAAAAGAACACGTAATAGCTTTAAACGAGACTTCAGTCATGTAATGTCTTTTATTTCTGGGTTTAATAAATTTTGCAAAAGGAAAATTTTTCAGAAAAAAAATCACAACACAGATGATCATTTGTGAAGAAATGCTCTGAAAGGAAATTCTTTAAGAATGAATTTCATGTAATTAACAACAAAAAACTTCACCGAAAAGCAAAGTTTCTATATTGATATGACATATATGATCCTTTCAGAAAGTAGAAAATCTTATTACACACTAGTCGTTTAATAGCAATAAGATAATCTCATAATCCATTCGTAGTTGACTTTTTTCTTATACCACCAGTTAAGGCTTCGCTATACACAAACAGCTATGAAATTCAATTATGTTGCAATGATCAAGTATCTATCTTTAACAGACCAAACAAATTAGCCTAAAAACATTAAATATCATATTAATAAGTTTCTTTGTTTTCCAAAAGAATAATACATAAACCATATATGAATCGGATCATTCGTATTATCAAGATACAAGATACAAATTATTTTATTTGGTAGCGTAAACATGATATTTTTGCTACACAAACACATACATAAAATGATACAATAAAAATTGTCAACATGACACAACTTTATAGACAACTCGAGCCGCAATATTCCTTATTGAACATAGTAGGACCGAAAGTGTGTGTTATCCATGCAAAAAAATCACTGAAGACATTATATATTTAGACATGGGAATTAGCCATAAGACGCGCTGAAAATTACTACGGACACAAATCGGGCGCAATGTAACTTGATATCAGGTACTGCAGTATATATTTGTTAATGTCGTGTTAGAATCGAAATAATATATCCAAATCAGTGATTGTATCGTTTGATTAACTGTTTTTATTGTTTTGCTGTTGTTATTGTTTAGGTATTGTTTTCATGTTTAACAAATCTAAAGATATATTGATAAACATTATTCAGGAAACAAGTTCCGTAATTACCAAAATATATAATGCATCGTCATCTATCGTAAAGGAATGTGTGGAAACAGCCGTTCAATCAATTCCACAATGATCGCTTCATGAATTTCACTTCTGCATTGATGACTTAGCAGGAGAACAGTTATTGAGCCGTTTAAATATTTATTGGATGGGAATATATTTCTTTATGTTGAAAATTTTTTGCTGGTTCGGGTTTTTCTTCAGATTTATTAATTCGCTTTTTCTACATTTGATTACCCAATGGTTTTACTTTTGTATTGAAATGAATAATATAAAGCACATACTGCCAAATTATCATCCCACAATTCTAACTGTATGTGAACGAAAATGAGCATTACCTCTAGTTCACTACTATTTAAATCCATTTTTGTGTTTGTTCAGTGCATATTTTGTGTTGTTTTTCATTTTAAGCACACAAAATATGGTTGCCTGTTTATTTAGCCACTGTTGCTATTTCACGACTTGATATTTTAGTCTTATCATATATCTAAGTCTCAGAAAGTGCACTAGAGAATAAATAAAGCAATAGTCAATTTGCATGGTAATGACTAGGGTAGTGATAATAATGCCCATATTAATTGTTTACTGCATTATTAATTACATTTATATTAATATATACAAAAAGAACTGTTCTCTGTAGCAACTAAAACATGTCAGAAATATTTCAATTTTACTTTTGTTCAGACATTGATCGTTCCTTTTTAAATTCAAAGTTTAAACTATAAATAAGGTTGGTATGTATGACAAAATATAGAGGTATATCGTTATGATTTTACGAATCTCCAGTACTGCATCTTATAATTGCAACACATAATACAATTAAATATTCTGAATGACGTATCGCCTTGCAGCGGAGAGATTTATGATCTTGAAAATGTTTACTTAAAGAGAGAAAGCTTTGATAGTAAAAGAAAAGGTATGTTAATGAGAATAATTTCGGGGTAAACACCATGCTAAAAAGAATTGTTTTACATATCAGTTGTAATGAAAAAAGATAACGTGAATTTTAGTTTCTCTCTATATTTCCCTATTTTAAAAAGCACCATCATAACCGTTATATATATGTTATTTTAAGCTCACAAGACATGCTAAACCTTTTGTTACAAAGTCATTTTCAATTTTTGAGCAAAATAGATAACAAAATCATGTATTTTTATTAAAATTACGATGCATTATTTTACTATAAAGCAGATTATGCCTCAAATATGAATAAATAAATATTTGTATGAAAACCTTAATCAGAGAGAGGAGCTATCTGCTGACACAAGATATGTTGATATTTATCATGATATATCATGATATAATAATAAAATTGAAACAGAAGATCAACAAGGAAGTGAGGCATTCGATGAACGAAACTTACTTGTCTGCATTCTTGTACAACCAAATATATGGTCTGTGATGTAAATGTAAATTGAATTGATGACAAATTTACAAAAGAGAAAAATTGCCTCACAAAACCCATGGCTACGGGTTTAAAACCCTCCCAAAATTTTTAAAAAGTTTGTTTAATAACATTTATTTTCTTTACGTACAATATTTATTTTATGTTAAATACAGAGACATATTAATATGTGAAACTTCATTTAATTACCAAACATAAGATAATGAAAACAATATAATTTTTCTGCTAATTTGTTTTAATAAATTTAATTAGATATAACGTTATACTATTTAAATGATATTTTCTGTTTCTAAAATCAAACTTGAAACACTAAGATCATGCCGCCTTACTTCCTTTACCTGTTTTTCTACCAACTATCTGTAACAAAAAAAATGTCTTCATTACATTACCCCTTATCCTGTAGTATTGTATCAGTAAAACGTTGCTAAAATGTTGTTATAAGTGTGTGGTAAAAATAGTAATTCCATAGTAATAAAACTACAGAACATGAGATTTTATGTATGAAATAAAAATTCAAAGATTAATCATGCAATCATAGTAAAAATAGCTATTTTGTAAACAATCTTATTATAAGAACATAAATGATTAAGAAGGTAGGGGAGAAGCATTCGGATAAGTCAAATTGGCAAATTAGTTTGTGAAATGTACCAAGATCAATTTAACAAAGGTTAATATGCAGCTTCAGTTGATAATATATAAAACTGGTTTAAATTCAATTAACATTTTCTAACAGAAGTAAATAATTTTCAAAGGAAAAGGTGTAATAAATACATTCAATATAACTAATAACCCATAATTAACGCAAACACAATGATACAATTTTATCTGTGAGAAACTAAAATGTATGTTCATGTATATATATAATATAATATTCGTAGAGCCTGTTCATGTTGATGGACAATTTTTATATGAATCAGAAAAAAGAACTGTAATCGATTTTTGGAATTACAGCGATCAATTGCATTTTAATGAACATTTCATCAGTTAAATAAAGTGTGTACGGATTCCTGCTGGCAGGTGTTATGTCAATATGTAAAAGTGTTAGTTGATAATAAAACTGTTTATTTGGCATTCGTGTCAGACAAGTTTGATGAGATTTCAGATAAAAATAAACACAGGATTTACAGTCTGACGTTTGGACCGATTTCAAGAAATAATTTGAAAATTGTGCAATGTGAAATTTTAGGAGAAATCTTCAGTTTACTATTTAATAGAAGGGCAGCTAAATTTCCTTCCGCAGTGAACATGAATGTGTACTTCTTGACCTTTTACCAGCCACGACCTTGATGTTATGCCATGCATATCATAGGCATATAGTCTCGTGATGGTGATTATTTGTGCCGTGTTATTTAAAATCTTCCATAAAGTAAAAAAAGTGATGGAGAAATATAACCTTGACTTTAAAGGAAGCAGCCTGGATGTTGAACTCTGCAGATTGTGTCATGGTGGTGATCATTTGTGCCAAGTAATTGTAAAACCTTTGAATTGTCAATAAGATATAGAGCGAACATGAAAAATAGATGTTTCTTACATTGGACCGTTGAGTGTGACCCTGACCTTCAGGGTTGTGACTTGATTATTGTGCTCTGCCAATGGTGTCATAATGGTGATCATTTCTGCCAAGTAATCTTAAAAAAACATTTCAGCGGTTTAAATGCTATGGACAGACACTCAAATGTAGACTTTCTAACATTTGACATGTAAGTGTGACCTTGACATTTGGTGTAGCAATTCAATAATTGCGTTCTGCACATCGTCTCATAATCGCGATCACTCTTGCCAAGTTATTTAAAAAAAAACTTTTCAGTGGTTTAAAAGTTATGGAGCGGACACGAATTGTATACCATTTAACACTTGACCTTTAAGTGTGACCTTCACTTAGGGGACAGCAACCCAATTATTGCGCTCTGCACATTGTCTCATAATGGTCATAACTTGTGCCAAACTATTTAAAAAAAACAACAGAGGTTTAAAAGTTATGGAGGAGAACGAATTGTAGACTTTTATTCATTTGACCTTTAAGTGTGACCTTGACCATGGGTTGGCAACCCAATAATTGCGTTCTGCATATGTACGTATAACGGTGATCAATTGTGCCAAGTTATTTTTTAATAACTTCAGCGGTAAAAAAGTTCTGGAGCGGACACGAAATGTAGACTTTTAACATTATTCCTTAAAGTGTGACATTGACCATTTGGGTAGCAAGACAATTATTGCGCTCTGCACGTAGTCTTATAGTGTTGATCTGTTGTGACAAGATATTTCAAAAAAATTTCAGCGGTAAAAAAGTTAATGAGTGGTCATCAAATGGTGACTTTTAATTTGAAATGAAGACCTTTTAACATTTGACCTTTAAGTGTGACCTTGACCTTGGGGTGGCAACCCAATTATAACGATATGCACATCGTCTCATTACGAGGAAGGGGATTAATTATTCAAGATGGTTGTATACTATGTGTGTCAAAATAATTCTATATAAGCATAAAGCGTTTCGATAAAGATAACGATAGCATAAGTATTGCCTCTGTTCATTTTATATACATACGTTAGATTTTCGTATAAACTCGATACTAATACTCACAGTATTGCAAAGTATTTATAAATTCACATTTGTTTACAAGAAGTTTTTATTTATTTATCTATTTTAATTAATTAATTAATTGATTTTAATATTTATTTATTTAATAAATTATTAATTTATTTTTTCATTTATTTATTTATTTATTTATTTATTTATTTATTTATTTAAATATTAATTTATTTTTTTCATTTATTTATTTATTTATTTATTCATTTAATAGTTTTTTGTATTATAATATTTCTCAATATCGATCAAATATTTTGTTTTGTCATTGAATGTAGATATTGAACATTCTATCACGCTGCACACTATTCCCTTATCAGTCCTATCGAAAAGAACAGTCAGTGTAGTGCATTGTTACACGATATATGCACAACATAAAAATAATGGAATGCTTGCACGTCATATGCCGTCAGATATGACGTCAACGTCAGAAAAAATACTTCAACGCTCAATGTATTTCAACACATTTTTATCCATTCTATTTTAAATTGCCATGTAAGAACGGAAATAGATATAAACTTTTCTTGCATTAATAAATAATATTATTCAAATGCTGTGGACATTGTAGTTATATTTCTTCTCATTTGAACTAGAATCGAGCATTATTCTACATCAATGTACTCAACATTGGTATCAATTTTCAAATTATATACTAGCATTACTATATTTCATAACAGTTCATTCTGCATATCATTACTATCTTTATGTATATGAATTTCGTCTCAGAAACCTTCCTAATGACACAAAATGGCGCGTGAAGTGCAAATAGCTTTGATTAAACATGCTGTAAAATCAATTTTGTTCAACACAATTACATGTGGTTAAATGCATTATTCTAAGAGGAAAGGTTCTTTCGAAAACAGATTATGTGTTAATTGTTGAACATCACTATGGCAAAAAAGCATGTTCAACCAGTAAAAAAGATGAAAAGGGAGACACAGTTTTTCGTATGACTGCGGAAATGTTGAAATTTGAAACATACTGTTTAGCCTGCAGTTTTAATGTCAATAAAACCAATGCAAGTTTCTATCTTGTTATTTGATATGACACCAGCATTTAAAAGTAGCATTTACAGAAAATAAGTAAAAATGCACCATAATTTCCTGTGAATTATTTAAATAAATCATTCCAATATTCCAATATTAAATCAGTTTGTAAGAATGTTATATTGTTTTTATGCATGCATATGTTTAATAGCCATACAATTCCTAGGAGATTTCTTTTGGTTAACTTTGTAACAATATATAATTTTTCAATGCGAAGATATACGGAAATTACATAAAGTAATATCAATCTCTCTCAGTAATAATTGTATTTTGCTGCAAAAATATTAACAAAATATATATGCATATCTGAAGTAAGAATAAATTTGTGATTCATTTTTCGTTATCAAATATCAATTTAGACTTAAAACCATTAAATAGAATTAAAATCAATTTCTTTTCTTTCCCAAAATCATAATAAATGAATCATAAATACATAGGAATAAATTCTTTTCTTATTGTATAAAGTTGAAACGTATAGAGTAGATTTACGTCAAGAGAACATTGTTATAGAGGTATCGGAACGTTTTGAGTTCACGAATCTCCAATACAATCCAATATTTCATCTCAAACTTACAACACATAATACAAATAAATATTCCGATTGACGTATCCCTGTGCAGCGGAGAGATTTATGATCTTTAAAGAGGGAAAGCTTTGATAGTAAAAGAAAAAGTATGTTAATGAGAATAATTTCGCGGTGAACACCATGCTAAAATAAAATGTTTTTCATCAACAGTTGTAATCATAAGAAGATAACGTGAATTTTAGTTTCTTTATATGTCCTTATTATGAAAAGCACCATCATAAAACTTCAAAAATACACAAACGAATGCAATAAGAAACTGAGAATCTCTAAATGTGTTTTAGTGTTATATTACTTAACATGATATAGCCAAATACATATGCCAAGGTTCGTTATGCAGTATCAATCAAGCATGCAACTGTTCAACAAATATGCGTAGTCAAGTAAATGCATGCTGTATTTTATTATCTGTGTAGGAACCATTTTATCATCTCATGAATGCAGACGTTCATTTAATTGATAAATCCGTTTTATTTCCTGTGAACACATCGATAATATATTATCGTATTTCATGTCAATCAAACAAAATGTTAAAATAGCAATTAAAATCTCAAAATAAAGTATTGTTAGTAAATGTATCTTTTTTCATTCTTGCACAAATCATTAAGTCATTGCATTGCATTGTATCAACATTCAGATTGAATATTTAAAATTAATATTTATAGCTCCTTTTATCATTAACATCGGATCGTATTGCAGTGGAGATCAAAATGACAAAATGACTCTCGTAAAATGACACGCAAGATATTTCACAGAGACTCTCGAGTGAAGTTTAATATAACGCATACAGGTAATAAAGAATTATAAAACAGATACTAAAATGCTAAAGCTTCAAATAGTGAAAAATGATATTATGACACCGTATTTTCCTCCGTGATGACTGAAATATCCTTTCAACTACAAAAGCGTGCCATAAACGTTTTCACAAAAGGTCACGCCCGTAAGTTGGCTTCCGACGATGTGGTCCAAGCATTAAAACATATAAATGTATTACACAGGGCGTCACATGATCGAGGTTTAGGACAAACTGTGGATACCATAGCGTGTTTCCGTGAGATTGTTGTAAATAGAAAATGCGTTCTACCACAACCACATGTTTCTCATTAGATGCAAGGCATTCAGCTTTTTCTTTTTTCATTAATGCAGGAAACACCATTTTAACACGTTTTGCCTTTCTTGTTTTCCTTATTAAGTTCGCCAAACATTCATCACAATCACCCACTAAAACTAAAAAAACAATATGGTGCATGCTGTCCAGTAAAGATGTATCGGCATTATTTAAGAACTTCGAATTTTCTTTCCGGAACTTTTAAAGAGAAGATGCAACGCTACCAAGATATGAAATTTACAAATATATACACATGTAGCATAATTATATTCATGAAAACATGAACGATGTAGAAGATTTGATTAACACAATGGACTGTTAAAAAATCCCTGTTTACAACTTATTTGTACGGAGAGACTTTATTTGGAGGTCTTTAATAAAATCCTTTCAAAAAGCAAAAATTCAATGTTTGTGTTTAATTGATATTAATGCACTTAAATATAAACAAACAATAAATGTTTTTATATATAAATTCTTATAACGGGTGACTGATATAACATTTATATTTATTATAAATTTTTACCTTTACATACATCTATGTTTATAATTCATGCATAGGAACATAAACACAAGCAATCAACAATAATTTTTGTTCATCAAGTACGACATTAATTTATATAATATAAAAACTGGTCCGAAACTTCAAGTGTTGTTTCCAATTGTTGTACGTTGTTGTTGTTAATAATAATGAACAGTTCATGTCGTTCCTATGTAATACTGGAACTTTCTGTCTGTAGACGTATTTGTAAATATTATCTCACATTTTTTGTTTATACATTTAGATTTCCACAAAGGAATCCGAGATAAAACTCGCCTAAATAAACATTGAATCTTCCTATATGCCAACAGTAGGTGCCAGTGGTTTATATATAATGTAAATACTTGAAATTACAAGAACAGTTTTAGAATATCCGGATCATGTCTTATTCATATTAGATGTTATGCGAAATGGGGATAAAAAGCAATGTAATAATAAATGGTATATATATCTATAAAGACTAAAATTAAATAACAAAAACATAAGCAAAACATGTAAGTGATATCAGCGTGTTAGAGCGTGTTTGAAATATATCTGTCGCATAATTCTGCACTCTTGATCAAATGAAATCGAATCCCATGGTATGGGATCATTTGTTGATGCTGTAAACCCAATATCAAGAGCCTGTTGATGCGAAAACTGTTACGAAATATTTGCCCGTCACGCGCGCCGCCCGACATTCACAAATTTATAACCCGGGTTTGCACCTGTGCAATCCGGTAAAAACAAAAGAAAAATATGTTATTGATAGATCCCGCTCAATACAAAAAAATGGAAACAAAGTGATCCCTCGGAAGCATTAGTCACAACGAAATTTCATGAAAATTGCAGACTTGGTTTAAGTGAGTCTGTACATGAGGAATACTGAATAAGTGCGACGTCCCTCACGTCAGCCTAGAACCGGCTTGTGCTGTACTTAATTCTCAACACTTAATAGTGCTGGCATCAATGATCCCGAAGGACCAGAAAAATATAACAACCCTGAAGTGTAGTATGAGGCAACTTTTTACAGCTTCCACATGGCACTTGACACCTGCTGTTGTGAAGTACAAAAACCGAAACAAAAGAAACATATGATTAGGCTTGTTTCCCTTCAATACAAAACCAAAAGAAAAAAATATGTTTCGTCTAGTTTCCCTTCAATAACAAAACAAATAAAACATTAGCTTCGGCTAGTTTCCCTTCAATACCAAGACAAAAGAAAAATATATGTTTCGGCTAGTTTCTTCTCAATACCAAAAACAAAAGAAACATATGCTTCGGCAAGTTTCCCTTCAATACCAAAACAAAAGAAAGTGACAATCTCAATAAGACGCTCTTAAAAATGATAGCAACGTTCAGTTTGAATTCAGCAAAACACATTACATCAATAAATATCTCTAAACATATTCCTCTAAATGGAGTTGTTTAGTCATTCTCTTTTGTCAATAACAAACTCAATACATTTTTATTTTTAGAAAGAAAGTTAAGTTTGAAAATAGTATTTAATGTCTCCACCAAGTTATTTTGCAATACATCAACATTATCTGTGAGCATGTTCATGATAACAAACATAAACCGCATTGCGTCTGTAAATGTCAATGACATCTTATACCAATAACAAAATAATGTGTTCTATTAAAGGCGATTGAATGCAATTTAATGAATTTATTAGCCAATAAACTATTACTGTGTGAAGATACCTGGTGACAGATGTTATTTAAATACGTCGACGTGTGAGTTGGTAATAAATCTGTTTTTCTGCATGCTTCTCAGACATGTATAATCAGAATTAAGATAAGAATAAACACAGGTTTTACAGTTTGATGTTTGGATTGATTTCAAGATATAAAACGCTCTGATAAAAAATATGTTATCTTCAGATAAACACAAACAAAGAATAGAATGCGCCTGTCTAATTTTAACTTTAAGCAAATGCTGAAAGTATTTTATTCAAGAATATTTCGCTTTTCAAACATATAGAAAGGCCATCTGTTTGAATATTTAAGTTGAGAAATAATACAAGTATGACATCTTGTAGTGCATGGTGCATGCTATTTCTGTCAGAAGCAGAATAATAATTAAATTGAAAAAATATTAAATATAATGTTGGTTATAATGCTACTTTATCTCCGATGTATGCACAACTTATCGTTCGTATAAATAATATTTTAATCTTAAAAATATTCTATGCTCAGCCTTGAGTAAAATAACTTAATCACAGAAATTTATTGCAATCTATGAAATTGTAGCTGAATATGTCTTTTTTTGAATAAGAGAATGAGTGCCCTATTACAGGTCAAGAAAAATTGATCCTTTCTTAAAAAAAACTGACACTATATTTTTATATTGTGAACACCTATAGTGTGTAGAAAAAAACATATCTATTTTGTGTGAAGTGACAACATTTTTATTTTATTTTCACAAAGAGACTATGAAGCCATTTTCAATATTTTCTAATATCAATTTGACCATAGTTTACCTTTAAGGATTTAAAATTTTGTAGGTTGAAATTTGACTGGTATATAACAACATTTGTATAATTATGTCTATTCATATTTTTCGTCATGCATTAAAGATGTACGTTAACGCATTGGAAACATTGATTTCTACCATTGTAATCAATTAATGCCAATTTTTTTTGCAGTAATAAACTAAAAAGTATAATATGTATTTTCTGTGTAAGGGTTTGGTGCCATTCCAAGGTGATATTTTTATATGAAAATCATTAATGCTTCTTTCGGTTCTTTCATTTTTATATACCAACTACCTGTGTATTTTAGGCTGTATTATATATGAATGATTTATTTTCTCATAAATGATAGTATTGTTATACTATCACATATTTGTATGTGACAAATCATTTTACATAACAGTCATTAAACAGATAGCTTGTTTGTTGATATTGTTCACGATGATATAAAAATGATGCGTAATTCGTCATATAATTAAATATTTTCACATGATTTTGATTGTTTATTGACAATTTTAACATTATTGACACTCGATTAATCATAGAATATAATTTTCCATTTTAATTATTTTGTACAAGTTTTAAACCAATTCAATTTTGTTTATGAAAAGCATCATAATATAAAACCCATATGGGTCTTTTAGACCCATTACGTTTCTGTTAATTTTGCACTCAACTTGCATTGCTCAATGTAATTCTTTCTCTTTAAAATGGCCTAATTTATAAGAAGTGTTTTCTGTTTCTTTTATTTGTGAAAATATTCTTTTTTTGTGAAAATGTGCATATTATATGTAATGAAAAGTGTGCAAGTAGAAATTTAATGCTTCTTTCTGTTCTTTCTAATGAGACAATTCTTCTTAATAGATCAGATAGTTGATAATTAAGTATTTATTAACATACGAGTTCTAAAATTATTAAAATGGCTTTAAACTGAATTTATGTCAAGGAAAATGATAACTTTATTTTGACATTCATACATTATATTTCTATATCAGCCAAGTATTTTACTGGCCATTTATATTCATTATCAACTGTATGTGCACATTTCAATTTTTTGCAAATCAAAAAAAGACTTTAAACTGTTTATAAATAGATTTATCACCGTAGTATTATGTTTCAAGAATAAATTAATATAATTTTCTAAAATTGAATTACTTACCACATTTCAAGTTTCTATTGATCATAAGAACCTTGTCAAATTATCAAGACATTCTTTCTTTCAAAACTGCAAGAACACAGTATTTTATGATTGCATATGACACTTTTGATTGAAATTATCTTGTCATGTATTTTATTTAGATGTACAATCAGATTATTCATTATAATATAGAAACAACAATCATAATCAATAGTCGTAATTCTATTTTCTAACTGTTTCCATGACACAGCAAAACATTATGTATATCATAAAGTTGCCACATAAACACAGAAAATCCTAAGGTCACACAAAATGTGTTTTAGACTTTTGTTATCCCGCTCCACTCTTTTTAATAGGATTTTTGCTGCATTACAATAATTAATCATCTTCTCATGCACGATTAGCTTAATCAGAATTTTTAATGTATTGTTTTACAATGTTCATGATGCTGAGATACTTTCACTCATTTTAAGAGAAGGTTTAATTGTTTTGACTGTGTTATGCGTTTTATTTTATTTTGGTCTAAATATTTGAAAAAAAGGGTAATATCTTTTTAAAAACGCATACATTATGTAATACATGCATGTTGGAATGGCCTTTCTTTAAGGGCTTCAAATTAAATTATCTATGAGTTTTAACCGATGTAATGTATTTTGTGCTTCTGTATCTTGCAACAAAATGCACGTTAAAAAATGTAAAAAGTAAGTATGTTTCTCTGTTGTGAGTGGCATACATAGTCATTAAAAAAACAGAGACATTTTTATTCATAAACACCTTAGTCTTAAAACACCAATAACACTAAAGTATAAAGATTTGAATTTATGTTTGTATATAAAAACAACACACAAAATCGTTCAGTTGAAATTCTAATATATTTTTCAAACTTTGTATATTGAGTGCCATTTTTACATAAGAAATATGACTATTTTTCTATGATACCAATTCATTTTTTTGTATATCAATACCAACAATTTTGTGGATTCTATTGAAAGAAACATTTTTATATGAGCTGGAATGCAATAACCGCCCAACAGATTTCTAAACGTTAATGAGTTATTTTATTTAAGGGGCATAGACGGTGTTACAGACATAATTTACCCTGTATTCACCATTTCACGAGGTAGAGAGGCTGGTCATTTCTTTTTTATTCAGCACTTTGCATAATGTGTATATTGTATATAAAAGAAACCCAATTAATGTCACGGGTTTCTTTTATCTTATAATTTCTTTCAGGAATAATTGTTATCAATAAGATCATTTTACGCATAATACGAACATAAGTGTCTTACATATTGGAATACAAAATTCATGTCCAAATAGTAAACTAAGGGATAATTTGTGCATATTACATAGATTATAAGGTAGCATTACAACCAGCATGAATTATAAAGTTTCCTTTAATTGAATAATGTCTTAATATTGCACCATGTACAACATGTATGTTAATATACAACTATCAAATAGAAAACATTTCTATAATTTTGAAGAGCAAAATATTCTTGAATAAGATATTTGCAGTTTTTGCCTAACAATAAGTAAAATCAGACAGACGTATTATCTTTTGTGTTTATCTGAAGATAACATATTTCTATCAAAGTGTTCAAGTAAAGCAGTACCCGTTTTAAATCTTGAAATCAATCCAAAACATGTGTTTATTCTTATCTTAATTCTAAATATACTTGTCTGACAAGCCTGCAGAAAAACAGATTTATTATCATCTCACACTTCTACGTATTTAAATAACATCTGTCACCAGGTACCTTCACACAGTAATAGTTTATAGGCTAATAAATTCATTAAATTGCATTCAATCGCCGTCACTAGAACACATTATTTTGTATTTGGTATCAGATGTCATTGACGTTCACAGACGCAATGCAGTTTATCTTTGTTATCATGAACATGCTCACAGATAATGTTGATGTATTGCAAAATAACTTGGCGGAGACATTTAATACAATACAAACTTAACTTTCTTTCTGAAAATAAAATGTATTTAGTTTGTTATTGACACAAGAGAATGACTAAACAACTCCATTTAGAGGAATATGTTAAGAGATATTTATTGATGTAATGTGTTTGCTGTCATTTTTAAGAGCGTCTTATTGAGATTGTCACTTTATTGTGTTTTGGTATTGAAGTGAGACTCGCCGAAGCATATGTCTCTTTTGTTTTGGTATTGAGGGGAATCTAGTCGAAACATATTTTTGTCCTTTCTTTTTGTATTTAAGGGAAACTAGCCGAAGAATATGTTTCTTTCGTTTTTGGCATTGAGAAGAAACTAGCCGAAACATATATGTTTCTTTTGTTTTGGTATTGAAGGAAATCTAGCCTAAGCATATGCTAACTTTCTTTCCAGATTTTTTTTATTTATTTTGGAATTGAGGAAAACTAGGCGTAACATATTTTTCTTTTGTTTTGATAATGAAGGGAAACTAGCCGAAGCATATGTTTAATTTGTTTTGGTATTTAAGGGAAACTAGCCGAAAGTTATTGCTTTAGTATTCAATGGAAACTAGTATGGCAAATGTAAGGCGTTTTATTAGATATTAGAATGTTAAATATTATTGTTAATATATTTCAAGCCATAAATGTATTCTTTCTTTGTATACTTCACAAAAAATAATAACACAATGTGAATTGTATATATATTTTGTGTCATATTCAAATATTGGATTAAGCTTTAATCAGTATACGAAGGCTAAGAAGGTAGCTGTCGTCCATTAGCAGACTCAATAACATATGTTCAATATTATCGACTTATGCGTAACATTCCTAATAAATATAGCGTAGCATATAAGTAAGTCTACTTCATTCTGGATTATGCTCAACAACTTTGAGAGACACAGTTTAAAACAGTTCTGTATGTTGATTAACGATTTTCATGAATAAATTCATGTAATGTGTTATCAGTTTTATAAGAGCATGCTTTTAAACATTATCAAAATATTTTATAACAAATCATGTAAAGCAAGGAAATCGGAATTGTAAGAATTGAATTAACAAAATAAAGTTTTAAAAAAGCGGGTTTCAGAATAGCAATTGAGTGGAACATACTATATATATATCAAATACTATTTTTAAAGAATATGCTTTCTATGCATACATAAACACTTGTTTAATATGCATAAGTGCACCAGAAAACAAATCAACGGTATATATATATTGTATTGAATTTTCTGAAATAAAGCACTGTTAATGGAACATACCTTCGTACTATAACATGCATTTTAAATTTTGTTAAATATAATTATGACTTCACAGTCTCCATAACACAAAATGACATGTTTTATGTTTTGTTGTTTATACTCAGCACCAGAATTCTATATAGCCGCATCTAGGACTTTCTTACGGTTTGCTTTTGGGGATGTCTTGTTCTGCCATCAATCCCGCTATCTTTGTTCATTGGTAGTTAATAAGTATGACATAACTTCGAAAGCATTTGTGTCAAATAAAGCACCTTTCTGTAGGATTACAACATATCTAGTTAGTCTCGATAGTTTAAAAATGATTCCTTGTACTAAAGGCGATTGGACCTTGACTTTCCGTGTGTTTTTTTCGCAACGAGCTAACTTTGAGCTTGATTTTAAGCGTAAAATATTCATATTTTACATCTTGCTGGAAAACTGCATCTAACAATTAATCACCTTTGATACTGTATGTATACCCGAAAATGGCAGAAAAAAACGTTTACATTTACAATAGGGAAAAATAGAATCCCAAAAGAACGTCCAAAACAACAAAATTGAAAATGATGCAGGCTCGGTTTGATTGAGCCTGTTCAAGGACGATACTGGTAAGTGCAGTTACCGTCAACGCCCCCTACCACCGCATTAAGCAGAAGTCATCATTTAAACACAATCATGGTGAAATTTTGAAAACAAATTCTTACTTATTTTGTTGGTATAACAAACAGAATGTTTATAATCATCCCATATCCGATATCAATGTTAAAAGGTAATTATAGATAATTAGCAATAAAGTTTATAAAATATTTCTATTTTTTTCCATTCTGTTTGGAATTTATATTTGTATTAATTTGACATTTAAACGCATTATGTCCCTGTTAAGAAAACAAATCATGTTATATATTTTTTCTCCTGAAAAATAATGCTTTATCAACAAAGTTAACTGAACATTGATAAAATGGCTAAAAATAAGGATTCATTTTTTGCAAGTTGGCATGGAAATATATGAAGTTAGACACAGAACATCAAATTCAATGTTTGCGTTATCAGTACTATTATAGCACTTGTCTTACAGGAAAGCAGGAATGCACAAAACATTATTAGCACTTGAACGTATTACTATAACACATTCTTACAAACTGCTTAAACAAACAAGACAGTGAACGAGTGATCGCTTTAATAAATGAGAAAATGATGTCTATGTTTTAACAATTGAAAACCATATCTTAGGTTACAAATAAATTCTAATTTACTTATCTACTCCAAATTAAATCAAATATGATTAACAAGATCAACAAGAAAAGACGATATTCAATGTGGATAGATCGTTTAGAACAAGTGATGAATTGTGCAATATCTGTGTTATATTAAACCTTCCATGATTACATTAACATTTAATATTAAAACGTATTTTCCAATTTGTTGTTGCCATTTACTCCTTAACCGTTTTAGACTGATTTAAACAGCTTCAACTTTAGATAATGTTGCTTGAAAGAGAAATAACACTTTGAAAAGTTCTATTAGTCCCTGTATCAATATAGTATGTATAAATTTTTAGAATTATTAAATAGTGATAATAAGATTATTTTACGTAACCTTGCTTGTTATATAAGAGAAGCATTGGCTATTAGAATATCAGTTGCACATCGTTGAACTCACGGTTAATCCAATGTGTAGCATAGCGTAGATAAACAAGTATTGATTGCATAATGTCTAACTTTAAATATAGATTACATTTTGCTTTGCTTATTATTTTGATATGTTTTGTGTTAACGGAATTATAAATTAAGCAATAAAAACATATGCTTTGCTAACATTTGACTATGATATTATTATGTAATGTGACTTATACTTAAATATATTTAATTGTTTGTATTGTGTAAGACGATGTATTTTGTACAAGTCTGTAAGACGATGTATTTTGTACAAGTCTGAAAATAAAGTTTCTGTTCTGTTCATCTCAGAATGAAAACTTAAAAATAATGGTTTCATAATGAATAAGAACTGGAAAAAGAAGGATTTACACATTGTATTTTTAAACGCACATTTTATAATTCAATGAACAATCTGCTTAATTACTACGGTTTTTACAGTCTGAGGAAAAAAACGCTGCCCAAAATGTGCTACCGCAACCTATTCTTTCTAAATGATAAATAAAAATCAACCAGGAAGATCAAAAATCACGAAACACAAGCTCTTGTAATATCCAGTCAAACAAGACCACCGTTAATCACCTGGTAGAACACCGAACAGAAATGGTAACATATTAAAACATCAACCAGCGTGATTTCGTTAAGCTGATACTTGACGATTTTTGAGCCCCGTCATGACAAAACCAACATAGTGCGTTTGCGACCAGCATGGATCCAGACCAGCCTGCGCATCCGCGCAGTCTGATCAGGATCCATGCTGTTCGCTTACAAGCAGAGAAAATGATAGCGAACAGCAGGGATCCTGATCAGACTGCGCGGATGCGCAGGCTGGTCTGGATCCATGCTGGTCGCAAACGCACTATGTTGGTTTTGTCGTGACGCGGCTCATTTATTCATGATATTGTCAGACACAGTGATTAATCACTTTATCATATTTCTGATAATAAGTTTTCATGTTTAGATATTGATAAAATGTTATAGAAGAACTTTTTAAAACAATCTGCAGCTACATATGCGTGGTTATCATAAATATAGAAAAAACGTGGAAACACGTAGCGCACGAGTATAAAGCAGATTGCCGATATATTCATTCTGTTTTGTATCATATTTTTCCATATCGTCACTGCAACCAATGTACAAACATCTGAATATGATTTTCTGTCATAACCTCATTCCCTATCGCCAGAATAAGTAAACACCAAACGAATTAGCTGATCAACGCGAATGCTCTTTTTGCAACCCCGACAGACCATGCGTGGAGTGCGAGAATACCTACACTCCACAAACGTACTTCTTTGCATGTATAGGTAAACGGTATAACTCTGACACATTTTCAGTTCAAAGGTCTCCAAATTATGACAAATAATTTAGTCATTGCAGAAGTCCGGGAACATTACGAATGACCCATGTTAATCAAAAGTTTCAACAATATAATATTTTTTTTCGTACATTATCTGATTATACCTTTCTGAAAATAACAAGTAATAATTAAGATATTTTACGTACTTTACGTTCTCGCTGAATACAAGTTTATGAAAGAAAGGAATACATGTACATTTCTTTGTAAAAACCTTTTTGCAGAAAATATAACTATATCATATCGGAGAGAAATGTATCTGTGTTGCGTGTTTTTCCGTATCTCTATGCAGTGGAAAATGATTTATGGGTATCATTAAAAATCATATCAGTTTAGTTGTTATCAGAACATGTTTGAGTGAGGCAACATTTGAACAGTCTAACAACGTTTCTGCTGATAACATAACGGAATGATGTTAGGGAAATAATTTGCTTTTTTTTGAAGTTTTGTCCTGTTACATGGTAATATCTTATAAAGGAAACAATTTTAAATCCTCGACAATATATTGATCAGGCTCATAATTTCTTACAGTCGTAGTATTGATAGTAATTGATACTTTTAAAGGATGATGTGTCATGGTAAATGATTAGATAGAAAATTCGATACATTTATTAACAAAGTCTTGACACTGGTAGGGACGAAATAATTCCCCACACTATTGATTGGTCGACGGGTCTTACAATCGTTTTAATTCACCAGGAGTGTTCCGAACTTATTTCGATTCCGTAAAAGTACTTAAACAGTGTCACGAGCTAATTTGAATAATGACTCATAAGGGAAAGCATGGTCGTCCGAGAATTGAAGACTCGGTAAGACAGGGAGGAAATGCGCCATCGTTCATTAATCAAACTTATATATGAAATGAACTGAAATATACCAGCGAAAATATATACAGACAAAAATTGAGAATTCACCCAAATTGTTAACATGGGCGATTCCTACTGTGAAATTAAGATGTAATGTACTGGCAGTTCGCCTTTTTTGCAAACATTTGTTGATTCGAGTTTCAGGCAGAGCGCATCTTGAATATATGAATTTTGCAAGAAATACAATAGTTTCAGAAAAGATCTAGTAAAAATAATGTGTTTGTTTCCTTATTGGGATTATCGCGCCGGTATTTAGCGCCCAAAAGTATACACCAAATACAAAATTATAGTTCCGACTTTTCACGTAATTTTGTTTTTATGATATTATTTATATACCATATAACTGAATAAGGTGACTGTATGAAGGGATATTTTGACATTTTTTGAATATTTTTTCCATATAGTACCTGATTTACGAACATACACAACTATACAATCATGTCCTTTTTTTCTCTGCATTCCTCTTGTTACAATGATATAAAGTAGTACAGACGATACGAATGCGTTAACATTACTATAACCAAATCAGTTTAATGTGCATTTGCTTATTGCATCATTGTGCAGAAGTTATTCTATTAATAAACTGATTTTTTTCTAAACTGAATGCACATATTTTGCTTTCAATTGCATTGTTAAGCAATTAACACATAAAATGCTCCGGAACGAACAACTCTCCTTAGAAAATAAGTCGCATTTAGCCAAACTGATTAAACAGCACTTTGAAGTAAAATTATTTGCACTTAACGTCTATATCATTCGGGCATTTAAGCGCACGATATTTCTAAAGAACGCACACATTTCAAATGTGAAAGATTGTCATATTTATCAAAATATGATTATTAATATTACATTAAATGCATATCATGTTCAGTATCAATACCATTATGTAAAACAAAATTAAAGCATGTGTTAGTAGGAACTGATTTTGAGAAAATAACATGTAGTTCCTAAATACGAGTACAAACATTGTTTTCCCCTTATTCATTTGATCATTCGAGTTTTATTTCAATTTATGGGCATATTAGAAATGAAAATGAGCGACTTCTATGCCTTTAATTGTTAATTCGTTCCAGCATAATGTTTTTCTTTTAAAAAAAAACGTATAGTTATTCGATATAGGTTCTTTTCTTGTCTATTGTTGCAATACGATTTTAAGATCTCCAGTGTCAGGGTAAGATTTGTCAATAATAAAATTATAAAAGAAAATATCATATAAAAGTTTGTAATCAATTTTGTTTTGCGATAGAAATACAATATAATTATAATTTTCAAAAGTATGGTTGAATATATAAGTTATTTGAATAATAAGTAAATACTATATAAGAAATCTAAGTACATGAGTTATAACGTCACAATGAAATGCTGTTTTAATTATTATTTGAAATATCATAACACTTGTCTGACAAGAATGTTAGGAAAATAGTTTTATTATCATCTAACACTTCTACATATTTACATAACATCTGCCATCAGGTATTTTCACACACTTATAACAGTTTAAGAGCTAATACGATCATTAAACTGGAATGGATCGCTATAAATCCTAGAATTAATTACAAAGGTAATTGTAAAGGTAAATAAGTGTGATTGATATATGATGTTAATGAATATTCAAATTTTCAACAAGAATACTGAGACAAATAGTCCGCTTTGTTTCTCACAGACAATAAAGTTACTTGGTATATTCGTTTGAAAACGAGTTTGTTAATACATTTAATACGTTAACACCTCATTTGTTGAATATATTTACGTTGTTGAAATTAAATTCAAATTAAACATAAGTTAATAGAATGTTGGGAAAATGCAAAACCAATCAAATATATTTTATTTATGGAGGCGCATTGAACTAAGAGAGATTGGCAAGGAATTGTTATTAGGACAAATTAAAGACTTTCTTCTTGTCTATGAAATTGTCAAATTTGCATGTGATGGGTGATACAATTTTTTTTTTAAGTTTAATGAATAAGTAAGAAATTCCTTAATCATTATTAATTAAAACAGAAAAAGTCAGTCATAAATGATAGTTTATGCAATCGTATCTAAAAAACTGAGAAACTTGTTACACCAAGGAAAGACACTTTAAGTATGTAAATAATACATTGTGGTTCCTTTAACTATGTACAGAACGCTTTCAGCCAACATTACTATTACATGTTATTGAATTGAATAGTATGGCATTTTTTATTTAAAAGATATAAATATTCACATACTGGCGATATTTTATCAATCAAGATAATTATTTGTCTTATCAAGATGTAAAGATAGGTTCTTGATATAAGTTGATGTTAATATATTAGCATTTTATACAAGCTTATAATTAAAGGTACAAAAAGTGAAGTACATATAAAATTATAATAAACTAGAATTTAAAATTATAACAGACGAATAGTCAATCACAGTAATAATATGTGAAACGAAGTATTGCTCCAGCAAACATTTGTATTTTTTTAAATATTTTTTTTTATTCTTTGAATCAAATGTTATATGACACAATATCAGTAATGGTATCACAATGCATCTGGAACTTAGTATTATAATTATGGTTTTTCACTTGTAAAGAGATCTATCACATTGTTGATAAAATAATCTCGTAGAAAATTGGCAGGAAAGATAGTTGTTTCATTTTGATATCAATCATGTATTGCCAAAACCATGTTCCATTATTGATACAATCATTAATGATCAACATTATTTTTTGTCCAATCACATTGTAGTATTTTTCAAATTTCTGCTAAGTCTAACTTTGGTTAATGTGTACTAACTAAATAAAATTCACTTAATCTGTCGTCTAACCAGTCTAACAAACTTCAATAATGCATTATATTAGGGAGGAGTAAGAGGTGTGGTTTACACTCTGAATTGTAAAATATAAAGGTTAGCAAAACAATGCCAACATAAAAAACAATTAAGCGAGGTCAGATGTGTCTAAATGTGAGGATACAATCAGTTGATTTATTACATAGACAATACATGTGCGGCAAGCAGAGACAAATGATTACATAGTAACTTTTTTATATCCCTTTAACTCTAAGAAAAATGTCTGTTATGAATTGCTGACTGATTTAAACTTCTTTTTTTTCTAGAAAAAGTAACCAAAACATAATTTTCTTTCAGTTGAATGGAATGAACTGCATTAACAATCCTTGATATTAATTAAAAATACAATGACTGGAAAACTGGTAAATGGACCCCCTCCACCTGTAAACCTAGATTGAAACTGTTTTTCAAATGAGCAAATCATAGGGATTTTAAATGTTAGTGAATAACTTAAAGCTAATAACGAATTTGTATAAATTATTTATCTAATGTATTTTCTCACATTTTCCATTTATTTATAAAGGATGTACATATTTCATTAACTCCATTGTTTTTACCTAATTGCATCATTTTCCTCGCTGCTTTTTTTTCCAAACATGATAGTCTAAAGGTATAAATTCTGTGACATTTCAGTAAAAAATGTGCCTGATTATTTGTTGATAGCTTATCTAAATGTGATATGTTAGAAACTTGACAAGGTGTAGACAGCGAAAGGGCGGAGCTATCGGTGATTTAGTGAAATGCCTTGTTTTTGGTTGAAAAAAATAATGTTGATCATTAAATAGGTTAATGTTTAATAATATGCATTAACAAAAATAATTGGTCGCCTGCCTGTGGCAGGCTTGACCAATTATTTTTGTTAATACATATTATTAAACACTAACCTATACTTATTGTATTTAACTGCACTATCAAATCATATCTGAAATATGAAAAAAAAAACTCAACAATTATGTATCCATGTGCCATTTCGCTAAGCATCGCCTGACAAAATGAATTCAATTACAAAACTGATATATTAGGACTAAATTGTGTACTTTCATTCCTTTCATTAATTTGCATTGGTAATGCATTGAAACTATTATTTTGTAATATATTAAAATGTTTGACGCGAACATGGTGTAAAATGCTCTGAGGCGAAAACAAATTTAACCACCAAACAACTTTATAATTATATTTTTATTGGACGTGTTAGAATGGAAAAAGATATTAATTCTTCGTGCATCATTGTATAATAATGCACGTGTTTCGTTCAAATTCTTTGTAATTAATCACTCAGACCTATCGGCCTTCGTGATTATATTACTACGCATTTGAAATCAAACCGTGCATTATTCTACAAAAATGCACTCAGAATTGATATCTATTTCCTAAATATGCAATTTTACATAGATTATATTTGTTCCAGCACTTCTGTTGCACAAAACTACATTTGCGTATGAGCATGTCACGCATTTTTAATCACCATTGTTTTATAATTTCATGATAAAATGTAAGTTTCTCAGTGGCCGGACTATATTTACAGGATGTAATATTGCAAAACACTCTTTCGCATGTAAACACATTCTTGGTTACGAGAATCATAATATGATAATTTTCACAATTCCTATCGAAAATGTTCAAAGGTTCGTGAAAGTTACAGAATAATTTTTTAATAAGAATGAACTGATGTCATGATTTGAGAAAATAAAGAATTTAAGAGCATGTAATTACTCGGAAAAAATGTAAAATAAACTCGAAAGTCACTACAAAAAATGAAAAAATAGAAAATGTGTTTGTTTTGTATGTGTCATCAAATTAGTTTCACTCGTAAACACTAGCTCTTACATTTTTACTCGTGGCTTCCGCAACCGTAAAAATATTACATCTTGTGTTCACCTTAAGAAATATATATCGACCTTACTTTCAACACAAATGAAAATCCTATATAAAATAGATGCAGACAGTGTCCTAAGCATTTCAGTCTATATTATCTATTTTTATTTGTTTCTTATTAATGCATATTTATTCAGTATTTGTAGAGCTATTGCCCTTGACTTAATAAACAATTTGCAATTTTTAACTTGTGTCATCAATAACTTAAAAAGGTATTTGACCTGGAATCATGATACTTTACAGAAATATTTGTAATGTAGTTGTGCATCTTCCTTTCTTGCTTCACGATTTGATGCCCATTGATGACAATTGGAGAAAGTATACGCAGTCTGACGACTAAATAACATAATTATAACATTTCGTCAAGAACTTTAGTACAAATAAGACATGAAGATTTACCTGACTGTATCAAGTTGCCATGTAGCCATAGATAAGTGGAAGCATTTGTAGTTGTAAATTGATATAAACGAGACAGTCAAACACATTTTATATCTACGTCAATATATTGTTATTTCTATGTACTCAATACATTTTGAAATCATATAGTTTTGTTTCAAAATATATGTAATATGACTGAGATAAAATATACATTACTATAGATATATATTACCAGTTCAACGATTCATCATAATGACATTTTGAGACTGATACTGTAATATATCTAAGTACGACTGAAAGATGTGTCTGAAATATTCCTAAATAATGAGAAAAGAAAGATGTTGAGATAGTATTATTGTATAGAACTGTTTTTTCAAACATCAATATATGGATCATGTGGAAGGATAATGTCATAACAGAGATATACAGTATCATTTACATATTTAAGTGTTTTATTTTTTTCAAATTTGATATTTTGCAGAAACAGTTGTGATTTAATAAAACTTTTCTTTTTATGTCTTTTGAAATGTATTCTTGTTATTCTAGGAGAATAAAGCTATAAAACATTTAGATATTAAAGGCAGTAATGAGTAATTTCTCCATCTAAAAACTAGAAAATGTCTTGAAAAATTCATTAGCTGCAGAAGGAACTAAATTGATAGGAATATAGATGACAATTCGGTTGGCTACGAGAAGAAAATATTAAGTTCAGGTCATAGATTGTCGAGACATTTAGGTGCATCGCCTATACTTCTGGGTTAAATAGTTTTTTTTGCAATATAGAAATGATGCCTAATTCGTTATATAATCAAATCAATTCATACCATGTTTATTGACATTTGTGACACTAGATTAAACATATTACATAGTTGTTCATTATAATCATTTTTTGTGCAAGTTTTGAACCCATTCTTATTTATTTTGAACATGAATAACATTCTCAAAATATATGTCTTGTTGATCCCTTAGTTTTCTATTAATTATGAGAATTTTGTATCACATGTGCAGATCCATATTTTATGTGTAATTTATTGTATATTGCTGTATTTATGTGTATGAAAGACTCTGTATCTATTTGAGAAGGTTTTTATTTCAGCGTTTTTTTTCTTTCTACTCAGACAATATTTATGTCTTGTTTGTTTCTTGTTTAAACAGAGATGAACTAGTTGTTATAGAATTGTTTAATAAAGATATTATGATTCAGATATGAAAATGTCAAACTGGCGTTCAACTTTAATTATGCCAAGCGCAAACGGGATTTCTTCCATTTGTTGATTATGCATCACTATATATTGTATATAAAAGAAACACAATAAATGTCACGGGCTTCTTATACATGTATCGTATATTTTCTTTCAGGCATAAGAGTTATAAATAAGATCATTCTAAGCATTGTTCTCATTTTTTTCAATTTAAATTTTACCGAAAAAATGAGAATGATGTCATATTTAGTTTTAGATACAATTTTTTTAAGCGGAGTTATTTTTTTATAAAAAAAATGAACATAAGTATCTTACACATTGGAATACAAAAATCATGTTTAAATAGTAAACGTTAAAAATAACTTAGAGGATAATGTGTGCATACATAGATTATAACCAGCATGAATTATAATGTTTCCTTTTTATTGAATTATGTTTCCTGATCTGATAAAAACTAAAATGCACCATGGACACCATGTATGTTCACATACTTGTATGATTTCTCACAACTATCAAATAGTAAGTCCTTCTATAAGTTTGAAGTGCAAAATATTCTTGGATAAGATATTTTCAGTTTTTGCTAAATAATAAGTTAAAATCAGACAGAAATATTATCTTTTTTGTTTAAGTTTGAAGGGCAAAATAGTCTTGAATAAAATATTTTCAGCATTTGCTGACAGGAGCATTATATTGTCTTTTTGTCTGAAGATAATATATTTCTATCACAGTGTTTGTAAAGCAGTACCCGTTTTATATCTTGAAATCAATCCAAACATCAAACTGTAAAACCTGTGTTTATTCTTATCTTAATTCTGATTACACTTGTCTGACAAGCATGCAGCAAAACAGATTTATTACCAACTCACACTTTTACGTATTTAAATAGCATCTGTCACCAGGTATCTTCACACAGTAATAGTTTATTGGCTAATACGTTCATTATATTGCATTCAATCGCCGTCAATGGAACGTACTATTTTGTTATCGGTATAAGATGTCATTGACATTTACAGACGCGATGAGGTTTATGATTGTTTGCATGAACATGCTCACAGATTATGTTGATGTTCTGCAAAATAACTTGGTGGAAACTTTCAATACTTTTTTCAAAGTAAACTTTCTTTCTGAAAATAAAAATGTATTGGGTTCGTTTTTGCAAAAGAAAATAACTAAACAACTCCATTTTGAGGAATATGTTTAGATATATTTATTGATGTAATGTGTTTTTTTAAATTCAAACTGTACGTTGCTATCATTTTAAAAGCGTCTAATTTGAGATTGTCACTTTCTTTTGTTTCGGTATTGAAGGGAAACTAGCCGAAGCATTTCTTTCTTTTGCTTTGGTATTGAGGAAAAACTAGCCGTAACATTTTTGGAAACTAGCCGAAGTAAATGTTATATTTGATTTGTACGAGGAGTCACTTTGTTTCTTGATTTTTATACTTCACAACATCAGGTTTCAAGTGTCATGCGGCATCTGTTGTTTTGGTTTTGAAGGGAAACTAGCCGAAGCATATTTTTCATTGGTTTTTGTATTGAATGGTAACTAGTTTGATTGTAAGGCGTTTTAAGTTATTCTAATAAAGAGTGTCTGTCTCAGTGTTAAGTGTTTGACTGTGTTAATTTTGTAAGTTATTTTTACTTTTTAAATTGCAGATTAAATGATGAACTGAGAAAAGTATTTTGTTTAATGATACTAGTAAATAAAATGAATTGTATGAATGTTCAGTATATGTGTTCAGAATTAGAAGGCATCTAAGTACATGAGTAATAACGTCACACTGTAAATGCTGTTTTAATGATTATTTGAAATATCATAACACTTGACTGACAAGAATGTATGGAAAATAGTTTTATTATCATCTAACACTTCTTCATATTGATATAACATCTGCCATCAGGTATTTTCACATACTTATAATAGTTTAAGAGCTGATACGATCATTAAAATGAAAAAGATCGCTATAAATCCTAAAATTAATTACAATGTAGAGGCAAAGTGTGATAGATATATGATGTTAATGAACATTCTCAACGAGAACACTGAAAGGAATATTCCGTTATGTTTCTCGAACTTGGTAAATTCTTTGTAGGATGGGTTTGTGAAATCATACTCCGTTCGTTTGAATATATTTGCGTTCTTGAAAATAATTCATTTGTTATTTAAAAGATGCATTTATATCATGCTTTTCGGTGGTTTATTGAAATATATCAGTGATATAAAACTGGTAATTTCACTGTTTCAAACAGAATGTTTATATACATAAATAGAAATATATTTCACCTTACGAACACCAAAAGTTCATATTTCACTCGTGGCTGCGCCACTCGTGAAATATATTTGGTGCTCACTCGGTGAAATATATTCCAATCTTACAATGAACTAAACAGACATCCACTATATATTCACACGCTTACTATAATTTATCCATCAAAATAACAATACGTTTTATCAGGATAGGATCTAAATATACGTTAATAATATACAAGCTAATGATTAAAGAGTCAAAAAGTACAGTATATAGAATTCACAATGATTACAGACACACCTTCAATGACAGAAATAATATTTGAAACGAAGTAATGCATCAGTAATTTGTAATTTCATCATATAGATTTATTCTTTTATTCAAACGTTTGGTTACACATTTCATATCAGTAATGGTATCAAAGTGCATCTAGGACTACTTACCAGCATTACATATTTCTTTTTCTTTTTAATACTATATTTCTTGTTCTTTTTATACTATATGAAACTTCATGTTCAAATGTCATATTGTACGTGACAAATAAATGCAAAATCGAGTGTGTAGGGTAAAACATTAGCAGAGAATGTTGTTACTAAAATGCTAGTATATATTCAGAGTTTACAGTCCTATTATAAGTATCAATGAATTAAAAATATATCTACCAAGAAAAAGCCTGATAGGTAACGACTTCAAACGATATATGATTTGAGAATATACTTTGAAGACATTAACCTAACAATGCATTGATCTTATGCTAGAAATGTTATTTACAAAAGTTTTCAAATTATTTATTTCAAATCCTCTATTTGGTATTTCCGATATTTTAAATATATAAACGACCATATTTCACTAATGTTATGTTTTTTATGCAAGAGGTTGGTATAGTAAGACAACCAAATGATCTTTTGACTTAGTGATAAAAGCTGAAAATGAGAAATGATATGTTGAAAACTGGCATCGAAAGTCAGACGCAGAACAAGAAGTTGCATTTTTAACCAGCTCTTTCATTAAAAGCTTCTTAAAGAAAGGAAAGACAGGGGGAATGCAAAAGATATTATAAGCATTTTACATATAAACATTACACATTCATACATATTGTTCACACAAAAGCAAGGCAGTGAAATTGTGATTATTTTTTTGTAAATTATAAATTATTGTCGTATATTAAGAATTGACTTTCCTTATTCATATTTCACATTTACTTTACATAAAACAATATGACCAACTAAAATACCCACGCGTAAAGAGACCTATAAGATTGATGGATAAAAAATCGCATAGAGAATTGGTTTTAAAGCTTAGCTACTTAATTTAAAAAAAACTATCAAGTATTGCCAAAACAATGTTTCATTATTAATGCAATCAACAATGTATTTGACTGCGCTTTAACATTCTAATTGAAAACTTTAAAACTAATACTTAGCAATTGTGAGTTACTGTGCCCTTTCGGCTAGCATCGGCTGGTAAATTAATTGAATTACAAAACTGATTAATTAAAACTAATCATTTTACTTTCATTGCCGTGATTAGTTGTCATTGGCTATGCATTAAAAAATAAATTATTCAAATGTTTAACGCAAATTTGGTGTGAATTTCTCTTCACAATATTATCAATTAGGTGTTACAGCAACACAGTGAATATTGTTTTGTCATGAATGCACACCTTCAAATATTAACACATATTTTACAAGAAGATTTGTTAATCAAATGCCTTAATTTGTTCACCGATTTTAATTTTGTTATCATCGAACAAATTTGTTGATCGCGACGTAAGTTCTGATCATCATGTATAAGTAGTGTAATGGCACTTTTTACCAAATTTTCTGTATCTACCAGATAAATATGTCACTTATATTTTTAACGGATATATTGAAATTAAATATATTTAGAAATTGTCGTTGATTGTGAAGTTTAAAATGTGATTGCTTCTTCTTAATATCATCTTAATATAATATCGATGTAAATTCTGAATACCAAGTGTAAGTTATTTTAATGCTAAAATTAACCAAACTTTCTCTATAAAACAGATAATTAATCTTTACGAACAAATTGTATTCAAATAGTTTATACATAACAGGTTTGTATATAACTGCTGTTCTTGATCGTGAATTGAAAGAGTAACTACCTCTTTTAAAACGTTGAACATTCATCTTGTTACCTATATCGCAGTTTCTATGTCTGCATATCACTGCTAGTATTTCAAAAAAGTGAAAATTGATGTCAACAACATTCATGATTTATATAATCTGATTATAATATAACCCATCAAAAGTCAAAGGCTTGGAGAAAGTGAACGTGTCTTTAAGAAAAATGCATTCCGATGGGAAATTTAAATAAATAGGTTTTAAGGAACTAATGGAGTGTTAATATTGATTAGATGAGTTTTTATTGTCCCATAAAAATATGATATTGAAAATTAAGACTAAGTCCAATATTGCTTCAAAATGAAACTAAATTTATAAATATTGCATATTTGCTAATACTCTTAAAATTTGCGAAAATGTATCCACAGCGAAAAACGCTTATTTAAAAAGCGCGAAATAATTTCTAGAAATAAAGTACACTATACATGATAAATGTAATCACTCCTACACAGACCAATACAACCAGTGTATCGTGTTGAAAGTTCTTGTGTGATATTTTCTGACAGTCTCATTGTTAAATGCATTTCTACTTCGTTTAATTGATTTATATATTTACCTTTATTGATTTGCCCATACATATATGTAACAGGGTACTTTACGTTCCGAAAGAGTAAACTTTGCGACAGTCTTCTACCTAAATTATGAAATATGCCGTGGTTTTCTTTGGTACATTAAAATATGAATCAGTGATGAACAAAAAGGCCTTGCCAGTGACAATGTATGGGGCAAAGTACCATTATAGCATAGTTCAATACGATATTTGTAATTAAAATATCACGTGACACAATTATATTCCAAATGAAAGTAATGTCATTTCTTATATAACACTGCACTATTTTTTAATTCAACATGAATCTGTATAACATCACAATATTAGAAATTCAAACATAACGAATTCAGTTACAATTTAAATGAAAATTTAAATTTAAACAAAAACGAGAGATATTAGCTGTGTTAGAAAAATACTACTACTCGTGTCATGTTCGTAGATAAAATAAAGCAATTCCGTGGTGATAAAGCTATATTTACCAAAATGGATTTAAATAAAACGGGTTGTATTATATACATTACTCTTGCTATTTTTAAGAAGACAACCAATGGTTAAATTTAACACTTACTGTCTTTAAAGCCCGAAAAGACAAATGCTTATATATGTTAATGAATTATCTTTTTATTCAAATAAAAATGGTAACCTAAGATTTTAAATAATAAAGTCATTGTTGTACTTTTTGGAATGCTTTTATAAAAAACACTAATAAATATACCTAAAAATGTAAAAGGACTTCAAAAAATGATTTACTAGTGTAACATTGATGAAAGGACATCGTATGACAATCTTTTCTAAATGATGTACTGTCGGTATATCAGCTTAATTAGCCAAGTCAACCTGTGAATGATTAACCTTTTATTCACCGATGAAAAAAATGTTTTGGTACATAAAGTCCCTCAGAGATCAATTATAATCTAATTGGAGGACATTTTTCTGCGATAACACATGAGTGTGAATGCGGACTTTTATCTTGTTTAGCATCTTGTAATTTATCATGATTAAATTGTTAAATAAGTAATAGAAAGAGCAGCGAAACACGAATCTATCTGGTTGTACGAAGGGCCGTACCACCTAAGTATTAATCAGATTGTCGAGTGTTTCGATGTTCGTATAGTAAAAAAAAACAACTTTCTTTGCCTGTTGTCACAATATGAAACCACAAAAAAAGGTAACCAATGAACAAACATCTCACAATATGAAACCCCAGAAAAATGTTACCAATGAATGAGCATATAAATATGATATTTCTGTCGCTACCCGTTTCTCTGACGGCACAAAAAGTAAACCCCCCAAAAAATGAGCCAAAAAATCCAGCCTTTGAAACTTGACAATGCATACTTCGGTTCTACTAAACAGATTAGTAAAACCGAGAGTTACATACTACACTGGTATTAAGCATTTTGATTATCTCGATTTGATAAAATGGAAGCTGTAAACATGCAACTTAAATAAATTGCAAACTGTATTAATAAATGTATAACTTCAAATTTGCGACATGTAGAAAAAGAACGTACACAATACGTTTAATGCTGTGCATCATGACGTTGAGAATGTAACTGCATCAACTTGACACACTCAGGTTTACAACACCACACTTTCCTTTTACATTCTAACGCGATTAACATTTGTAAACGATTTTGCAACTTCCATATATGGAATTATCACGGAAATAGACGAAAATTAATAGGCGGAGCCAATTCTTACGAAAGCAAAATATAAAGAGAGGTAACTCTTGCTGGTACAAAAATATTTCACATACACCAACTGCATTACAGTTGGCTTTGAACATCCTCTGATTTTGTTAAAACGTATTCTAGTGCAGGATATTCAAGTAATGCAAAATTGGTTAAGATATAATGTCACAATGTAACAACGGTTTTATTGATAATGAGCATAATAATATAAAAAAACTAAAGTTGGTGAATTAACATAAGGGTATGTTTTTCATATATATAAGGACACACACCACAAGTTATTGATATGAACTGCCTTCAAACGTTACACAGTATTACTCCTGTGCATGTCTTTTACATTCAGCAAATAGTACTAGAATGCGATACATGCAAGTCACTTTTGGCACGAATAAAGAGAACTGAACAGTAAGCCTTGCCTTCTTTCTTTAAAGGGCTATGTTGGGTTATAGAAAAACCCAAATTTTTATCAAGTGTATCACCACGAAACAATTCAAAGTTTACTATCGATAATTACGTTATATAACCAAAAACATGTGAATTTGTCCCATTTTAATGTTGAAATAAATATTCAGTGTATCCTAACATTTGGAAGTATTTTGAGTCATATGATGTGATTTAGCCTTTTATAATTAAATACATGTAAGCTGACGTAGGTTAAGGTATTTTTATGCATTGTACTGAATCAATAGCAACTCTAAAATCTGTGTATACATGCTGTCAATAGTTGTTACCTAGACTTGCTGTCTATCTGATCAAAAGCAGAGAACTATTTTTATGTACATGAAATACTACACAGAATATTCATTAAGTTTTGTAAGTGATGGCTGTCTAAGAGATAAAATAAGCAAGGTGTACATAAATTGATAATCAACATACATGCCTTTGGACTCATTTTAATATTATTATTGAAAAACAAAATGGTAAAAATGGGAAAATATATCTATACAGTATGGTGAAAATAAAAAGAGTACATACAACTTTGGTTATAATTTTACTATTGTTAAAAGTTTCTTCTTGTCAAGTCATACGCTAGAAGTAATGTTACTAATGTAATAGTAAATGCTTCTACTAGGAAAGACAACAGCCTTAATTTGGTCTGTATTAGTAATTTGTCTTATCAAAATCTCTATCAGATGTTGACTTGAAAATTTAAAAGTGGTTACTCATTCCTATGCAAATTGGAATACCCACAGTAAAATTTATTCGTCGTTGAATATAGTTTTATCAATAGTTTTTACTTCCTTGAAAAATATTTAACCGTAGGCAGTGAGTAGGCTGGTGATTTTATTATTATTATTTTTTAGTTTCTTTTTCTAGGAAATGTAGTATCTACAACGTTATAAAACTTATATGCCTATAATCCTTTAAAGTCCGCTAATGTTGATTGTATAAAGGCATAGAATGGCAATTATGCAAGTGAATTATATTTGGTGAATAACTAAACAGGTAAACGGAAGTCGCCGACGGTAAATACCGAAAATGAGCGGATAAATACGTTTATTTACGATGATGTAGTGGGCGGGAAAATGGGCGGAACTTATTTTATCTCATATTGAAAAACGTGTAAAGCTGGATTATGCTGATCCGAGACAATGTAAAGCTAGGAATGTAACTTCTGTTCTGTCGCGGTATACACGAACAATAAGTATTCGAACACTTGGTATTGCTACTATCAGCAAAACAGTTAATGTTTTGTCGTTTAGCCAAATGTATTTTATTTAATTGCATGTTTACAATGTTAAATCGGCGAACTCAATCCAAGAATGCAACATTGGAGTTTACATGCAAAGAAATACAATTGTATTTTGTCCGTTAACAAACTGTTCAACTCAGATCAACAAGGCTGGATTTTTGGCAACGAATAGCCTCCATAGCACTCCAGATAACGTACTGTGCATATATATGTACACTATTAAACTCTGACACATTTTCAAAAGAAAGGTCCCCAAACAATGATACAATTTAGATAAAAGGTGTCATTCTACTTTAAAAGATATTAACTGAGTGGCAAAATAATATGTGAATGTGCTAAAAAGAAGGTGCCAGTCTGGAGCATGACGCCTTTATCGCTTTCTTTTCTATTCTCTAGTCTTTTATTGTATGGTAATATTGATTAACAAGTGCAAACACTCAAAGTTGATATCGGACTTCGGATGCAAGCAATTAATGTATTTACTTCAAACAAACAATGAACAACAAAAAGCAAAATGCAAAATGCAGAAAAAAAAGAAGAAAAAAAAGGATATGCACTTTTAACCTAGATATATATAATTGTTTCAGCAAATCTGGTGCATAACTAGTTTGCGAATACACAAGTCTCGCATTCTTAATCAATGTATTTTTATAATGTTATAATCTTTTTATAAAATGATATAAATAAATAAATAATAATATAAAAGTTTGCACAAGTCCTACTACAAGTGTAATAAATTTTACAGAATTATTTTTTCAGGAAAACAATCTGACATCATAATTTGATAACGTAACGAATGAAATCGCATGCAATTGCAACGCAAAATTTGCAAAGTTATCCTGAAAATTACTCAAAAGCATAAAATAGATTGAAAATTTGTTTGTTGTGTATGTAATATCAAATTGTATTTCACTCGTGAACATAGCTCTTACATATCTCTCAAAGTTCTTGCTAAAGTTGTTTAACTGGAGTTTCGCGTTTTTTTTCAGTTTTGCCTGTGATTTGGTAAACATTTGCAATTTTCGATTCGTGTGGAGAATAAAAATAACCAGAGTAATAAACCTTTACAAGAATGTTGTTCAGCATGTGCTTTTATGAGCCTTGGGCTTTGCTTACGTATTTATTCAGTATTTGTAGAGTTATTGCCGTTGACAGGTAAACATTATTTTTTCTTTTGTAATTTTAAACTTGTGTCGGTTTTGCCAAAAAAGTATTTGACCTAGAGTCATGACACTTTCCAGGAATGTTGGTCAGCAAGTGTAACTGTGCACCTTGAGTTTTGCTTGTCTCCTATTAAACTGGGACATTACACAGTCTGACAACAATAACATAAAACATTGTGTGAAGAACGTTTGTACAAAATGAGAGTGTATCAAGTGGCCATGTAGCCGGAGCATTTGTTTCACATGGACGCATTTGTATTTTTAAATATAAATTAACGAGACAGTCAAATCTATTAGCATATCTCCGTCAATTAATGCTATTTACACGTATTTAATATATGCATATTGAACACATATGCATAAACAATAAACCGTTTGTTTCTGTTTTCTTTTAAATTTAATTGTGCGTCAAACATAATTCATAATTGTCAAGCCTGTATCGAGCAAGCATATAGATAATTATATATAATCGATGTCAGATCGTTGCGAATTAATAGGTTTCTGTCAATTTATTTCATCTTTCCTGTTGAAATGGAAATAAACATGACCAGTTAATTGTTTTCTTCAAAATGAAATATTGAATACAGTCTTAAATGTTGATGAACATTTTCAGTGCAAGCTTAAAGCACTTTACATTGAGTGTTACAATTTGTATTCATCTCACAACAACTAAATACTACATAATCAACACTCTAACGTATAATTCAAAGGAATAATTCTTGTTGACATGTTAAGACAAAATTCAAGGCTCTCGAGAAAAGTGAGTCATATTTGTCTGCACAAAGAAAAAAAAATGATTATCGGAATAATCTTTTGTTTCATTACTGCACAAGACGAATGAAAACAAAATTGATAAAATATACAAATTTATTTAAAAGAATACTTTGATTGATAAAGTCAAGACCTTTTTTTTTTTACAGTAGTTGAATTTTACACGCAAAGATTAGGGCGTTTGTGTGCATAAGTATGCCACACATATTGGCCGCTCGTCAACCTTACCGGCCGGATAACTAGCATGTTATTAACAATTTCTTCGTAAGTCCCACTACCATTATGTAAACACTATTTGCAATTGTCTTGAATTAAATGTCATGATTAACACAAACTTATATTGTACCAATACAATGAAATATAGAACCTAACATAGCATGCAAATTTCAGCCATAAACCACATGAAAGGTGCAGAACAAATGTATAAAAACATATTGTTTATGTCACTGCTATATGCCATATATTCATTTCGCCTGTTTGCCACAGAAATGCTAGCACACATGACAACAAATTGTGACCTCCCTGTAATCACATTTTCAATGTCAAAAAGCGAAATATCGTCAAATCAGGTAAAAAAACTCATTTAACACACAATGTCTCGTGTCGTGAAAATACGACATGGCACAAACTTCCTATTTATATTTTTTATATATTGTTTTTAGTCAATTAACATGATATATTATATATAATTATAAATATTTACATGATAAAAAAACAACATTTAATAGTTTAATCATATGAAACCTAACAAAGTTTAACAGCAGCGAAAATACCCACTAAAATGTAGACGATAAAAGTCTGTAGCAGCAACATCTCTATCTATCAATTTCAAGTGTTTTGCTAATAAAGTCATTTTTTGTCTATCAAAGCTTCTAATTTAAATACCTGTATTTATGCCTTTAATACATTTATAATAAAATAGAACTGTATTTCATCTATTATTATATTAATAATATATAATATTATCTATAAAGTAGACATTGCACGTTTCCTTACAATCATAGGCAGTAAATATAAAACGACAAAATATGCTTTAAATTTTGGTTGTTAATTCAACCAGCGACCGGATTATTACCTTTATAATTGTATGAATGTAATTATAAACATTTCAGAAAGAGGTTAAAAGTTAAAAGAATAATAAGAATACCACAAATAGCGTGATATATATAATCTTATAACTTATTTGTGTATACAATGCACATGTGTCGGTAATATTAGCCTCGAACAATCGTAAATGCTTGCACTAAGCCATATTATAATTATGGAAACATTTCTCAATCATTTTTATTTCATTGACAAATATAATCGAACTTGCAATGTAAAAATGATTAAATATTTTATTTTATTTTTTACATACTAGTGTTTTTGATTGTGAAAATGTATCTGTGTTCGTTAAATATATTATGTATTTAAAATTATTCTGTCTATAGTAAGTAGTGTTCACTTTCATTTTATTGGGATAATGTTATTAATGTTTTGGACATGTGTGTTTTATAGTGCATGACTAAAATTATATGTTTAAGAATAGATTTCGTTTTTGATTGGAAGTTTGCTAGTAATACTATTTTTTATTACACACGTTTGACCGTAACAGAATCATAGAGACATATTTCAATTTCATCAAACAATAGATTTTAAAAGGTATTCGTTTGGAATATTCAACTGTCGTCTATTATCTGTTTATCCTTTTATTGTTCTATGGTTAGCAACATGAATATGAAGTATAGCTAAGAGTTGAGATAATGTGCAAAACATGTTACGTAGTGTCATTCATATCGACGAATTGCTTACATACCAGTAGATTGTTTTTATCATCTGGTATAAAAAACACTTTATTTATTTTTCACTGTACCAATGCTTTCATCAAAATATGCAGTAAATGTTGCAATGATGACATTGTTACAGGAACTTGTTTTGTGTCTTACCACTTTCTTGTCATTTAGATATGTGTTCATTCGAATTTAGGAGTAGATACATTGCCTTCATATCAACATTAATTTTGTCCCTTTCGTTGCAAAGATCATGATTCTAGCAATTTACATTACTTTGTGGCATTAAGTGTTTACATCGTTTATTTTCCATTACCATACTTGTATTTATGCATGTGTGTTTAAACTTTGAATATGTTTTGATTGAACGTTACTTACAGAAAACCTTAAATATTTTACAAATAACAAAATGTCATGATGTTTACAAATGAAACGATTGATTTATCAACCTAAACCGAATAAAATGGGTAACCTTTTTGGCGAATTGGTTACTTACCAGAATCAGTGATAGGGTTTACTCGTTTATCAAAAAGGTTCGTGTTTTTGTCTTCATAAATCACAGCTATGTATGCGCCGAGTGTACAAAGATATTAATATAAACGGTCATATCAAACAAATCTTTAACAAATCATTACTGAAATTCAGATGAAATACATCGCAACACTTTGATTCTTCTACCTAGAGTCTTGTGAATCTTGTCTTGTTCAGGAATGCATTAATCATTATATGCACTTGTATTTAACATAGTCCAGAAGGCTTTCAGACTGACTTCAAAAATAAGCTGAAAGTGTTTCAAACTTCATTATATTTTAATATATTGGTCTTATAGTTATAGATATTTGTCTAATTAACTAATCATTCACTCCAAGTGGATCTTATAAAACGTGTCATAATGAATCTAGAATTTCTACTTGGAAATTCCGTTTTTACAAGATACAAGTATATATCAACAAACAAGCAATTGCATGTCGCAGTATTCTTTTGAAATGCAAAAGAAACATTAAAGCCCAACAAGGAAAATAACCGTTACTCTATATTTTGTGAATATGTTTCCGAACACATGTTTTCTGATACAATAATTATGAGCATAACTTAAACTTTTTTACACTTAAACATTTGAAAACATTTGAAACATTCGATTGTGGATGTATCTGTCGTATAGCTGGTTGCACAGGCTAATGAGTCATACACGCTATATTCAAAAAGAATGACAAGTCAACATGTATATACATATAATAAGGTTTTTATTTCATAATGTGCACTATGGAACATGACATGATTTATGAGTATTATAGTTCAGGATGCATACAGACTAGCTTATGTCAAAATGATTTATATATGTAACTCTAAAACGTGTGTATTTATATACATTATAAAATGTCCTTAGGACAGGTTGATATTATATATACTATTCTCAAATGTCAGAGTGGGAGTTCGACTTTGGTATTCCACTCGTTCACTTGTGTGTTTGTATTTGTATATTAAAAGTATGTAACATCCGTGAGTTCTTCCTACGTTATACGACAACGGTTGATTTGGCGCCTAAGACCAGCGATGTCGAAGCGACGATTTTGGACAGCGGGACACAACGAAGTACCTGAAATAGAAAATTAAAGGTGAGTGATCGTTTATATACCTGTAATTTGCTAATTTTGAAGATGTCAGATCAAGATATAGCTACAATTTTTGAAAATTTGTCAGATAAATTGAACAATATTTCAACTGTCATAGGTACACAGGGTTTATCAGAAATAGTACAAAATTTTGATGGAAATTCTAAATATTTTAATGACTGGATAAAATCTATAGAAAAATATGCTATTTTAAAAGGTTTGGATGATAATAAAATAAAATTAGTCGCATTTCAATCAAGTAAAGGGACTGTAAGCGATTTTATATGTAGATATTTGCGTGATAATCCTCGTAATTCGTGGAAACAATTAAAAGAAGAAATAAGTACTAGATTTGGGGAAATTAAAGATTTACATCACGAATTTTATATTTTGAGAAATTTAAAACAAGATTTGGGAGAAAGTGTTCAAATTTTTGGGGAAAAATTTATTAATTGTGCTGAAACCGCTTATGAAAATTATAAACTAGGAGATAATAGTTTAATTGAACTTCAGTTAGTAGAATTGTTTACGGATAATTTAGCGCATAATTATTTAAAACTTAAACTTATGAGAGAAAAGCCAAAAACTTTACAAGAAGCAATTACTTGCGCAATGAATGAACAGAATTTCAGAGCTAGATTTTCTGCCAGAGTAAAATTTTCTAATTCTCAAAATCACGCAAAATACAATAATTACAGAGCAAATAATTCTAATCATTATTATACAAGAAATTTTTGCGTGTACTGTAAGAGACCAGGTCACCATGTTCGTAGTTGTAGATTTAGGAAAAATGAAATATATTCTGTATTTCACGACAAAATTTTTCACGATTTAGGAAAAATAATAGCAATAATAGTTTGAAATCAAAGATTAAGTGCTGGAAATGTAATAATTTTGGTCATATTATGCGTGAATGTCATAAAACAAAATTTTTACGACGGAAAAATATAAATTTTCAGGAAAACTAGCAAGTTCCTGTCACAAAGGGGTCATTGACAGGAACGATAAAATACCAAAATTTAGTATAGCATTAGCTGGAAGCCCTAATTCGTGTTTGATTAAAATAGAAAACTATAAATACAGATCGTTAGTAGATTCAGGTGCTGAAGTTTGTCTTCTGCATCGCAGAATATATAGAAAATTGAAGAATCCCCCTCAACTTATAAAACAGAAAATAAATTTATGTTCGGTTGACGGAAATTATTTACATATAGATGGTTATATAAATCTAAATTTTCAAATAGGGAAAACAGAAACAACTCAAAAATTCTATGTTGTTTCTAAAATGAATAGAAATATTATTTTAGGCCGTGATTGGTTAACACAAAATGGCGTTAGATTATATTTTGATTTAGGCTGCTTAAGAGTTAATAATACATATGTACCCCTCGAAGGAGATATTCATATTGCATCAATTGTTAGATTAAAACAGGATGTTATTCTGAAACCTCAAACAGTTAATGTGTGCACTGCTAAGTTAAAACAAAATCCAGGCTTAGAAAATGATAGATTATATGAATTAAAAAGTATAGAAACTGGAATGATTGCTTCTGAACCAGGTCTTATGATAACAAATTCTGTTATGAAACTTTCGGCTGATAGAAGATTTCCTATTATGATTGTCAATAATACGCATAAAACTATAAGATTGAAACGAGATTCAGTAGTTGCTAAAGTTTCAGAAGTTGAGAGCATTAACTCGGTCACAGAGGCTCTTCAAACAACTTCCCCTCTTAACAACGATTTCGAACGTGATATTCATACACCTTCAGAGCATTTTAATATTGTTAGAGACTTATTAAGGAAAAATAGAAATATTTTCGCAAATAAAGATTCTGAATTATCAGAGACAGATACTGTAACCATGAAAATACCAACAGGTAATCATCATCCAATCAAATTACGCCCATATCGCACACCTTTAAACAATAGAAAATTTATGAGTGACGCAATCGATGAGATGTTAGATGCTAATATTATAAGAAGAAGTCATAGCCCTTATTCATTTCCTGTTGTTATTGTCGGGAAACGTGACGGCAGTAAACGGTTTTGTGTTGATTTTAGACAATTGAATAAAATTACAAAGCCAACATCATATCCTCTCCCATTAATTGACGATATTTTAACACTACTAGGGTCTTCAAAATATTTTACAACACTAGACATGCGCTCAGGGTTTTGGCAAATACCCGTGCATGAATCAGACAAGGAAAAAACGGCTTTTACGACATTCCGAGGCTTGTTTGAGTTCAACCGAACCCCTTTGGGCATAGTTTCTGCCCCTGGAGTTTTCCAAGAACTCATGTCACATGTCTTACAAGGTTTAGAGGCATTTGCTGTCAGTTATCTTGACGACATTCTAATATTTTCGAAGTCATTAAATGAACATTTATCACATATACAGACAGTATTTTCAAAGCTTAAAGAGCATAAATTAAAAACTTAAACTGAAAAAGTGCAGTTTTATTCAGCAACAAACAAAGTACCTTGGTTTTATAATTGATCATGAAGGTATAAAACCAGACCCAGAAAAAGTAAAAGCTATTTAGGTCACTTCCGGTACCAAAATGTGTTAAAGATCTTTACTTGGTGCTGCTGGTTTTATAGAAGATTTTGCCCTAAATATTCTAAAATTGTTGAACCTCTAATCAATCTTACAAGAAAAACGTGTTTTGTTTAAATGGACAAAAGAATGTCAAGAAAGTTTTTGAACAATTAAAGAAAATGTTAACACGTATTCCACTTTTAGCATTCCCAGACCCAAATAAGTCTTATATTCTATACACGGACTCCTCAGATTTAGTGGTCGGAGCATGTTTAAGTCAGAAATGTGACAAATCTGGTATTGAAAAACCTATATACTTCTTATCTCATAAATTAAGTGAATCTCAAAGAAAGTACAGTACCATAGAAAAAGAAGCATTCAGTATTCATTATGCGTTACAAAAATTAGATGTTTATTTACATAATGCAGAGTTTACTATATTTACAGACCATAAACCTTTAAAATATCTTTTAGAAGCACCTATGCAAAACAAAAGAATTCAGCTTTGGGCTTTAAATATTTCTGCCTATAACTGTAAAATTGAATATTTGCCAGGAAAATTAAATTTAATTGCCGATTTCTTTTCTAGACCTCCAGCTGCTGATAAAAATGCTAACAAGTCCGATATTGAACTTTACGAGCCTGATATAAATGACAATGCCTTCGAAATAACAGTCTCAAATTCAAGTAATAATTCAAATAATGATAATGTACATGCTGTGAAAACTGATGAAAGCTATGAAGTAAATGCTTTTGATTCTACACACTTTAATGCCAAAGAAATAGCAAACAAAGAATACCAATTTCAAGAGCCAATTGTAGAAGATATTAAACAATTCGAAAAATTAAATATGGCCTCAGAGCAAGATAAAGATCAAACTATTCTTGAAATGAAAATGTTACTACGTCACGGACAGCCAACTAAATCAGTGCAGAGCAAATATTTAGAAATTGACCAAATTCTTTATCATCTGTCCAATGTAGATGATAATCCTAATCTTAGATTGTTTGTTCCGCAACACTTAAAACACCTTGTCATTACTCAATATCATTTAAATAATGGTCACCCAGGAACACAGAGGTTATTTACAACAATAAAACAAAAGTATTTTTGGCCAAATATGTTCAAAGAATTGTATGAATATGTTTCTAAATGTGTTGATTGTCAGTCACGTAATCTTACAAAAATAAAAGCACCTATGGGCGAAACAAGAGTACCAATGTATTCATTCCAGACCATGAGTATCGACGTTATAGGGCCATATGAAAAAACAATGAGTGGTAACCGCTACATTATTTGTTTTATTGACCTTTACAGTGGTTATCCCGAGTGTTTCCCTACTGCTGACAAAAGTACTGATACAATTATACATTTACTATTAGAAGAAATTTACCCTAGATACGCATGTCCATTACAAATTGTCACTGACAATGGATCAGAATTCACAAGTAATGCTTTCAAAGAAACACTTAAAGAGTTAAGAATTGATCACGTGCGTACAACTACCTATCATGCTGCCGGAAACGCTAAAAATGAACGTTCTCACCATGTCATACATGATATCTTAGCTAAAAGAATCCAAGGAAATCTCAAACAATGGGATATTCATCTTAACATGACACTAGCCGCACTTAGATTCAATGTCTCTAGGACTTCAAAGCATAGTCCATTTTATTTGTTATATAACCGTGACCCAACATTACCGGTCGACCCGTGCTACAACCAAGGCAACGCTATCATGGCGAAGAATTTCACAAAATTGCTTTACAAGAACAACATAATACTTTTCTATCTGTATATAAGAACCTTAAAAAAGCAAATCGCGAACAAGCTAGCTATGCAGATAAGACCGCAAAAGATATCAAATTTGAAATAGGCGATCCAGTATTCTATAAGAATTTTCGTAAGAGAAGCAAACTAGATGTGAATTGGAAGCCATTTTATAGAATTATGGAGAAAAGGTCACCATTAACTTATATAATAAAAAATCAATTTGACAATTCAACAGTTAAAGTCCATGCAGAACAAATTAGGCTTGCAAATATTAATGACTGGTCAATACCAAAAGCAGATAATACTGGCAGACCAAAAAGAAATGCCACATTTGTAGTTACACCTGAAAATAGCGATACTGATGATGCTTCAGAAATACCAGAATCAGTATTACCCCAAGTTGCTAAGAATGTTAGAAAAGAAAGGTCAAATTCTGATAGTGAAGATGATATTCCATTAGCCGAATTACAGAAACATCTTCGACAACAACAACAAATTTCAAATAATGAAAATGCTCAAAGTAATGTACATTCAGAAGAAATGCAATCGCAGACTGATTCAGAATTATCAGACTCAAATTCCATACAAGTAAATAGCAATCCTCAGTCACAAGCAGTTATATAATGCTATTCAGTCAGATTCAATGGCTGATGATAATGATTCCGATAATGAAAGATGTTTATAAACTCTGTTTCTACTAAAAAGAAAGTAATGTAAAACCACGATATAAAGTATCTGGTAAGGTAAACACAAAGGTACATAGTAATAATAAACGCTTGAAACCGAATGTTAAAATGTTTTTACAAGGATTAGCCAGTATGCTATAGAATGTTATATTCCGTGTTATATGCTATACTAATTTTCGGTAAATTGACCTCAGGCATTGTAAATAGTAATTATGGTAGGAAGAAAATATATATGTTAAAAGAAAACAATATAAAACAAAACAGAAAATTACATTATTTAATAGTATATCTTTATATTTTTGGTGGTTGTATTCATTTATATCAAGTTTCAACTTGCTTTTATTAGAAATATATATCTTTGATTTTTTTATTGATTAAAATGATCGTTATTCGCTCTATGTTTATTAATAGATCGGTTAATTTAAATGCATTTCAAAGTAAATGACAGCACTTAATCATGAGTTTCAAATTGATTATTTACTTTATTTCATATTAGAATAACATGTGTATACATACATGTTTCAACTGTCAACGCACAATCATTAAATAAAGTTTAAATTGGGATAAGTCTTATTGTCGAAAATAAAACTAAAGTTAATAGCTTAGTTAAAAAACTAACAAAATATGTTTGTCTAGAAAAGTAAATTTTTTTTTTAAATATCAGTATTACATAAACAAGATACTTACACTAGAGAACATCTTTCATTGGAATTCTTATCCTATGCATTTTATGACAGTTGTCTTGTTGTTCATATATCTGAAACAAAATTATGTTTATTGTATATAATATCTATTAACCGATCTGACAACGGACGAAAATGCAAAATATTGGTCTAACGATCACTTGTCGTCCAGCCAAGACAGAGAGGTGCGAGCGAATTCGCCGGTACAGTAAAACACCGCCTGACTAGAAATATTACAGTCAGCCTCTACGATGTCAAACTATGTACAACAAAAACCATGCAGATATAACCATAAAACACCTTCTTCGATGTAAAACCATGCAGATATAACCATTAACACCTTCTTCGATGTACAACCAAGCAGATATAACCATAAACACCTTCTTCGATGTACAACCAAGCAGATATAACCATAAACACCTTATTCGATGTACAACCATGCAGATATAACCATTAACACCTTCTTCGATGTACAACCAAGCAGATATAACCATAAACACCTTCTTCGATGTACAACCAAGCAGATATAACCATAAACACCTTATTCGATGTACAACCATGCAGATATAACCATAAACACCTTCTTCGATGTAAAATTATATGAAATAAGCGTCTACGATGTTTAAAATATATAACTATGCTGACACAGCCGTCAACAACAACAACAACAACAACAACAACAAAATTGTGGAATCAAATAAACTTTTGTTCCTGTCTTCAACCAGAGAAGCCAAAAACTTCCGTTTATCAATAGAATGTGTTTTTATATGTGTTATATAAACTTAAAAACAAAAACCCAGAGAAATACTGATGACAAATTCTTATCAAAATAATTATTTGTGCGCGACAGAGATATCCAAAATAAATATCAAATAAACATTTGCGAGAATCGTGCAACAGTAAACTATTATTTTAATTATCTTATTACTCAAAAACATTGCTACATAAATGAAGAATTATAGATCTATCATCACTTTGTTGTATTGTTCACAAGATATTCTTTTTACGACGAAACAAGAACAGCGTTTACAGATGTGCCAATAAATATTCGAATATAACTTTATCAACTTGTGTATAAAGTCTACGTTTACACATATCAAATACATATATATTAATTTAAAAGAATCTTCAAGAACATCAAACATTTATGAACAATTATGAGTGTCAATTTAAAATTATAATTAAAAAAAGCTACATACCAACGATTTGAAATTCCCGACACGTCACGAAAGACCAAGCCATACTGATGTCAGCAAGTACCTGTTACAAAAAATATACGTGTCACAGGAAGTGTTCAATGCGCATGCACAATACACGTTTTACAGGAAATGAAACACCTGGACATTTTTATCAATTATCAATTGTTTATAATATTTTTTTTAACTTTTTCGTATATAAATATCTTTTCTACTCTTATCATACATATAAATCTGTTAAATTTTATACCTTAAAGTTTTTCTAATTAATATTCTTAAAATAATTTGTTCTTTGAAAAATTGTTAACTTATTTGTTTGTTTTTATGTTTACTAAATCACTAGAAATTAACTTTTTTTTCCCTTTTTTTATGTTGAAATAAAGGAAATTTAATATTTATTGAAAAACTTATAAAGCTATAATATTTTACCTTATGTTACTTTAACATATTATTTTTGTATTTTTTTTTTGCATAAAGATTAATCGAACATTTAACAATAATTATTATTTTACATATTCAAACTTTTTAAAACTAATATCAAAAGTAAACTTACCTGTGCTACATTGTATCTATCCAAATTTTTCTATTAAAATGAATTCAAACAAAAAGGTTACGCACGATATACAATTGACCAATCAGAGATTATATGACTTAAGGTGATTTTTTCTTTTAAAATAAACTAATAAAAAGTCAATAGATAACATCTCTGACCGGACATCTCTGACCGGATATTACCTTAAGGGTAAAACAGATGTCAAGTTGATTTTAGATTTTAGATTTTTATAATTTGTTAGAACGAGTTTGAAATGTTTGATATTAAATACTAACTTGTTCAATACTTTTTTTTTAAATATTTTTTTTATAAGTAATGGAGGAATTGTCGTATAGCTGGTTGCACAGGCTAATGAGTCATACACGCTATATTCAAAAAGAATGACAAGTCAACATGTATATACATATAATAAGGTTTTTATTTCATAATGTGCACTATGGAACATGACATGATTTATGAGTATTATAGTTCAGGATGCATACGGACTAGCTTATGTCAAAATGATTTATATATGTAACTCTAAAACGTGTGTATTTATATACATTATAAAATGTCCTTAGGACAGGTTGATATTATATATACTATTCTCAAATGTCAGAGTGGGAGTTCGACTTTGGTATTCCACTCGTTCACTTGTGTGTTTGTATTTGTATATTAAAAGTATGTAACATCCGTGAGTTCTTCCTACGTTATACGACATATCTAACTGTGATGAAAATAAATTAATTGATGTCATACAGAACAGAATCTGAAGCAAAGTCGGACTGATTATATTTGTTCATGATTGGCAGCACTTTTATTAACTCATGTTTCAAAATGATAATACACTTCTATGAACCGAGAATACACTATTTCGTATTTTCTAGATTGATGTTTCTGTTTAAATCCAAATCATATTTATTCATACTTCTGTCACATTGTTTAAAGTATATTTAATTGTCTTTTCTCTCAAACGTTCATTATGTTCATAAGGTGTCATGGCAAAAAAAATAACAACAAAAAAAACACTTTTAAGCGAGTTTTTTTTTTGTTTTCAGTGAATGCGCTTAATCTCATATTGTGATCCTCGCGCAAATGTCATTTTGAACATTCAACATTATCTGTCGTTATCCTAGATGACATGTAAAGTCTAAAATTGTATGCGTCTAGAATATCTTTATTTAAAGTTTGTATGTGGTCAACAAAATAAATCGTCAGGATTAAGAGGTTTCTTGTTTTGAACGACTGTATCAAATAATACATTTCGCAAATGTCAATATCTTTAAAATATAACATTATGTAATAAAATAAATATTGTGAGGTCATTTTTAATTCTTAATCCCCTAAATCGAATTGCTTAAAATATCCAGCTGATTAATTATAATTATATTCTGGCCGAGAAGTCTGGATAAATTTTCTTGTATAATTGTTTGTTATGAAAACGGATCGAAAATTATTTGTTAAAAATAAAATCGACTAAATTCAAAATTTGAATTTAAATAAATATGTAATGAATTAAGCATAAAACACAGGTTTTTATCTTTTATATTGGTTCTGTTATTTCAAGTTAAGTTGTCATTTATTTAAAAGTTATCGGGCATTAGTCACCGACTATGACTCCGGGTGTATAAGAAACCCAGATTGATTAACAACATAAAACGATTTCAAAGAGATCGCTATGAAAACGATTTCAAAGAGATCGCTATGCATTGTTCATCATTTATAAGATTTTTTTATTATGGTCACTGTCTTTTAACGAGCGTGAAATCAGAATAATTAATGTTTATTCGTTAGTAATAGTTGAAGAAGAAAAGAAAATAATACATGCCTTTTATATATATTTACTAATTAAATGCAATAGGTTATAACACGCATCTTCAATTGTTTTATATAAGTTATCAAACCGTCTAATATTCATTCGTGAATGACTGTTAATAAAATGATGATCAAGAGAACACAACTTTGTTAGAGTATATCACCACAACTTATTTTAACAGACACATTATCCACAAAAAATTAAGAAAAGTTATAAATACTTGATTTATACAAATTAATCATTACTGAAAATGATAAAAAAGGATTTAGTTGTTAATACGCTGCAGCTGTATCAGCCTTTGATTTCCCCTACGCTGCACATCAATTTTACACTACATCATCAATAAAGCATCGTGGGGTTTTACAAGCTTATTATAGTTGACAAATTGTTGACAAATTGTTGACAAATTGAGCCAGGCATTTCAGAGTTACGTGACAAATAAGTGATATATCTGTCTGTGGGAAACAAGATAAACAATAAGGAGAAAATGTCAACCTTACAACAATAACTTTTCAATAAACCTTTTACTCAATTATGCTTTAATTTAGTAACCGCATGTTAGCGTTGAATTATTAGAGGTGCGGTTTTGACTTTTATAAAATAAACCATTCTCATTTTGTATAGGTGATAAATAAGATATTAATTTGTAAATTCAGTACTATAATTAGACTTGTTGCATGCCCTTGTTTATACTTTAAAAGGAAATTTTAGATCAGATATTATTAAAGTTTACAGTTCTAAATTAAATTATGTTGTATATAGTAATATAAATGTAGTAAAATACCCCGTGGTACAGTTTTTCCGTGCGGCTACATCATGAATATACAAGTGATGAAAAAATTCTCAGAATGACTAAACCTTCTAAAACAATGTTTGCTCTTATCAATACTTCAATGAATAATTGTATGTTAATGATAATACAATTGGTTTGATTTGCTATCGTTGTAATTCAAAACAAATGTTTAACCAACAAAAATATAATGTGTTGTGTACTTTTGTTATTCTTATTTGTATATGTATTTTTAAATGCATTTATTGTAAATGACTAAAACTGTATATTGATAAATTGAAACATAAGATTTCAAAGTTGTCCCAATTTTTCATGAGTATAAGGCCTAATAAGAGACAGAAGAAAACTTCCTGTTTTCGACAGTTGTATCCTGTTATAAAGCGTGTAATGTTTACAAGCATACAAATCAAATCGCTTTTCTATTTCATAGTTGAATTTGTAAAAGATCAAACGATGTCTGAATCTGTTACTTGCGCTTGATGTTTATGTCACGTAAAGATGGTTTTAATTTGTCGGCTTATATCATTGTATTGTACCCTTTTATTCCGTAAAGCCATTAACGGTTTTGAAGTCTTTGTAAATGTCATCTTCAATCGAAACACATGGAAATTGTAATTGTTAGTTAACGCAATTCGTCATATACCTTATACGGGATAAACAGGTCTGTAGAAAGCCATACCATGGCGAGACCAAAGTTCGAGTCCTGATATGTTTTCTTCAGCACCGTAATCCAGTATCAGGTCAGTAACTACTGCTTTAATGATTTAACCATCACGTTAATTACGTTCCAAATAGGCAAAACAATTGCATTTGCTCTTTTATCGGCGATCCCTGTGGTAGTTTTAAATGTTTACTTTCATATCATATTCCGGTAGCATTATCCGGGAGCATTAAATATGAACAAAAACAAAATCATTATTTCGACAAAGTAGAAAGTGCGATAAAATAAAATACAATTTTTAGAAATATATACAATATTTTTTCCCGTTTTTATTATTGATATCATTTTGTAGTGCTAAATTTGTTACGAATTGAATTGATCAGTGCGAAATTGATCAATTTGTCCTTTATTTGAATTTCAAATAAACGGAATTACCAAAGGAATTTCTTTAGCTTTTAAAGTTGTATGACTACAAACTTCAAAGACTGAGACGTATTTTTTCCGTCGTTAAAACAAATAAAATATTGGTTTCACAATGACGATTAGGATAAATAATAAAAGATTAAATTGATTGCTTCTATCGCCTTCAAGAACTAGAAATATACTTTAATATTGCAACCTTTGAAATTGATTTTAACATAAGTAATGAGATTGTTTAAACAAGAATTGTTTGTGATATAAAAATATAAGTGAGTTATATATTGAGATAATGTGTCTATAACAAGAAGATAGATTACCAGTTAATGTAATGCTATAGAAAAAATTCCTTCGAGTAATATAAACTTTTTGTCATTGTTATTTGTAGGTTATTCGCAAAGAACGCCCACTGATGGACCTCCTTCGTGAATTTTAGATCAATCACTGATAGCTATTTAATGGATTTAATTACACCATGCATTTGATAGAAATGTTAAAAAAATAGCAATAAGCGTTGTTAATATAAAGTATAGGAAACCGATATCTGAAGTAGAAAGACAACCATCATAAAATTATATTTTTCAAAGAATAATCTTATATAACTGTAATGAATTATACTCTTACTTGATACTTATGTATATTTCAATAATTCATATCAATATACTGTGCAGAATTTGAAGGCTATTTTAAATAATATAAAATAGACATCCAACTATAGGTCGATAAATTGTGATTTAAAACTCCTCGATTGCGCCTTCATATATTCATACACATGTATTGTTTATAATATATGACATAAAGTATTACACAAAATACAGATTACTGTATTTATCAGTATAACGATTAACATCTGTGATATTGCAAAATCGTCATTGACCTGGATCAACAGGTCTGTACAAAGTCATATCAGAACAAAACTAAAGATTGAGTCCTGATATATTTTCTTTCAGCACCGTTATCCAGATCAGGTCAGTAACTACTGCTTTAACGATTTCACTACGTTGATAATGTTCCCAATAGGCAAACATTTGCATTTGCTCTAGTATCGGCAAGAGGTATTTTTAATGTTTACTTTGATATCATTTTCCGGTAGCATTTAGTAGGAACAAAAACAAAATCATTATTTCAACAAAGTAGAAAATGCGATAAAATGAAATACAATTTTTAAGAATATATACAGTATTTGTTTTAGAAAATCCGATTTTATTAGTATCATCTTGCAAAGTGCTAAGTTTGTTAAGAAGAAAACAAAACAAATTGAATATGAATTGAACAGTGCGAAATTGAACAATTTGACTTTTATTGAATTTCAAATAAACGGAATTACAAAAGAAATTGCTTTAGCTTTTAAAGTAGTATGAATACCAGCTTCAAAGACTGAGACCTTTTTTGTTTCTTTCGTAAAAACAGATTAAATATTGGTTTTACAATAACAATCAGAATAACTCATTAAAGATTAAATTCATTGCTTATGTCTGCCACAAAGACTAGAAATATATTTTAGCATTGCAGCCTTTGAAATTAATTTTTAACATGAGTAATGAGATTGTGTAAACCAGCATTATTTGTGATATAAAAATATAAGTGAGTTATATACATGTATTGAGATAATGTGTCTATAACAGGACGATATATCACCATTTAATGTAATGCAATAGAAAAATTGCTTTGAATAGTTTGAAATTATACACTTATTGTTAGTGTTATTTGCAGGTTATTCGCAAAGCACCCCCACTTATGGACCTCATTCGCGAATTTTAGATCAATCACTAATAGCTATATAATGGATTTAATAACACCATACACTTCATAGAAATGTTAAAAATAGCAATAAGCGTTGATAATATAAAGTATAGGGAACCGATAACTGAAGTACTAAGACAGCCATCATATATTTTTCAAAGAATAGTCCTTATAACTTTAATGAATATTCCGCTGACTTGATACTAATGTATATATCAATAATTCCTATCAATAAACTGAAGAATTGGAAGGCTATTTTAAACATAAAATTATGAAATAGACATCAAATTGTAGGTCGATACATTCTGATTTAAAATTGCGCCTTCATATCTCCACACACATGTATCGTTTATTATATATGGCATACAATATTATTATGATAGTATTATTTTATGAAACTGTCAATCATAAAGATCACTCACTTGTGTCTGGATAATGTCGAATTTCTTGAATGTGTGGTTGAATATTCAGATAATTTACATTTTCTTGTGTTGTATTAAAGGTTTAGCACACAAACTGACATAAGGAAGCTATTTGTTGTCGAAAAATTTATTACAAAAAACTTCCATTCACATTGCATATCAAATAGAATAACACATATTTAATAAAGGATAACCCTATGAAAGGAATCAGCAAGCATTATATTCAGTGTAGATTTAAGTAAATAGCAATATGTCCTTATTTAAGTCTTTTTTTGTATTTATTTGTACTCTTTTTTTTCATGACAAAATATCGCTATATTATATTCTGTACAAAGAGGAAAAATAGTGTGTTGCGCATTGAACCTTTATAATGAATGTAGACGAAGGTTAAAAGACATGTTTTTTTAATATTCAGTTTAATGAGTAAAAATACTCCCTGAAAATTAGGCAATTTAAAAGGGAATTTAAATGAAAACTGTAGCAAAATCTCTGTTTTTCAGTTTTAAGTATTCAGGTAATTAATCTTATTTTTGTTGAAGTATATACCTGCAAGTTTAACTTGATGTCTTAAACTCCTTTGCTTATATAAAAGTACCAGACAACTACTTTTTACTGCATGGTAATAACTAAATCAAACTGGTTTTTATGCTTTATATAAAGTACTTATCTGTAACCATTTCTTGAAACAAATAATAAGTGTTTTCTAAATAAAATTATTTACAAAACTAATTTCAAATTTTATGAAATTTTGATAACTTTGCCCATGACGAATAAAAATAAAATTGTATAAATATAAGTACTTCCACGGCAACAAACATTACTAGGATATAAATCTTATATATGATTGTCTTTCAATAATTCAAGGTAAACTGTATAACATACTATCACATTATACCTAATATTTCTCACGTTGATATTTCGACAAAAATTTAAATCAAAGAGTAGCTTATTTATGTAAAGATCTGTGTCCGGAAACTCATCACGAATGTAAATGTACCTTAAATGGTAATTCAAAAATCTCTGTCCCTCTCCTGTTTTTCCTTGATGCCTACCGGGCTCGTTGCGAGTGGTCTTGTTGCTGGGCTTTGTTTAGGGATGCGTTCATTAAATGCTGCTAATTGTTTTCATATTTTCAGACGCTTTAAAGAGAAATTCGAAAACCTCTGTCCCTCTTCTGTGTTTGCTCGCTGTCCCACTGGGATCCTTGCGGGTGGACCTGTTGCTGGGCTTTGTTAAGGGATGCGTTCATTAAATGCTTCTAATTCCTTGTTGATCTTTGTTTTCATATTTTCAGATGCTTGCGTCTACGTCTTAAACAAGAACCATTATTTGAAAGTTTATTGAAAGAAAACTTGCTGGGTAAGTCTTTACTTAATAAAAGCATCAAACAACAATATATGTAAATAAAAAAGGAACGGATATTTTTTAGCAACGTCTTATAGTTAATCAATAAGTTTTTAATATTTTGACGGATGCGCTTGTTTAGCCCAGGACGAGTAGTTAATGCCTGGGACTGATGATTTCTGGCCGCTTCGGTTAGGACACGAATCTTTACACTTATTGTATTTGTTAGTTTGTTTCAATAAGCTTATAGCTTCCAACAACATCGAACTGAAAAGTAATTCGTATAAAAATTATTTCAGACAACTAGTGGAAGTATGTGTGTTTAAATATGGTTCTAATATTCGCTTTTATTAACTTAATTTTACTTAACTAAACCTTTACGTCAAGAGCGTATTGTAAAAAATGGCCGTTTCCATTTAAAGTCTTCCTGTTGAAAGTGCAAACTGCTCTGAAACTATGGAAAATGTTTCAATACTGATGAAACTTGGCAACCACTTGTGGTACCTTTTTGATAGGGGGTGGCGCCGAAAAAGTGCTCACTTTTTTATCAACATTTCGCAAACGTAAAACAGTGTTTGGGGCATTTTTTAACTGTTTGAGGTCCCAGAAAAAGGCGGGGGGGTCGAAAAGCCGCCAAAACACGTCTATATGAGGTAAAGGGTTAACTTAATTTAATCTTATTCTAAAGAAAAGTACGGATTCTCATAATGATTATTTTCTTGCATGAAAAAATCATTTTTTTGCCTGGTTAGATATTTATATTTATTTGTTTGAGAAATACTTCAATCCAGAATACCACAGAACTTTTGTTTTTGTCTATTAAGAGCCTCATTAAACCTGTCTAACTATAAATCAGGGATGCACTGAAGATAACTTACACTTTTATAATGATATAGCACATTAACACTTCAACTCGTTAAGACACTCCGCTTCATTAAATTGTAATCTACTGTCGTACTGTTTATAGTTGCTTATCTCATTACTTACCATTTGTTTCCATTTGTGACGCAATGTTTTGAAGATTAGGCTTGCATATGTCTGGAATTACACGAAAGCTGTTACTTAGGAAATATATATCAAATTTGAGTTTATTGTTGTAGAATTGAGAACAATGTTAGTTCAAATGTACAGGAATATAATCACGAAGCTGGATAGTGATTAAAGAGCCCGTAGCAATTGTTTATGGTTTTTATTTCATAAATATAATGCTCAAATGAAGATTTATCAATATTGTAAGTTCCAAAAAGCAGTATTTGTAAAGATATAACCGAATATACAGTTTCATGATAATAAAGGGAGGTAATTAGAAAAAAATCTATAAAGTCTAAGTCAAATCTTTTAATAAGAAATGAATGCATATATTTTATTGATTACATATTATGTGGACACATACTTGCAGTACAAATTTCACATATTCTTCGATTTTAAAAATTGTTTTAGAAGTATAATTAAATACAAAGTAACATGTATATAAAATTTCACTTAAATGTGATAATAACCTTAATTACAACATACAGGATCTTTAATTACAAAGCATTAGAACGATAAACCGTGCATTATTTTCTTGTAATGCAAGAACAATAAAAATATTTTTTCATTTTCACATGCTCATGAAAAGAGCCTTGACAAAGATATGTTGAATTACATTAACCATAGAAGTAATTTACTCGACATCATTTGGTTTATTGACGTCATATATGACGTCATATTACATGAAAGCATTCGTTTTAATTTATGCTGTGCATAGACCGTGTAATAAGGCACTTGATTGATTTATCTATTTTATTTATACACATTTATTTTAGTTCGATTGTGTTGGAAGCTATAAACTTATTGAAACACTCAAATCCGTTCCTGGAACCAACCAGTACTAAGCAATGAGTGTAAGGTTTCTTGCTCAAGGAAACAACGGCTTGCCCCTGCCAGGGTTTGAACTCACGCGGTCAGCAATCCTTAGATTACTAGTCCGACGCGTTAACCACTCGGCTATCTATTTGATAGGGAAATAGTTTGAATCGTGTCAGAATATATTTTAACGTTCATCAAAGCTTTGGGAATAACCTTTTTTAAAAGATTTTTATTCTGAGCTCTTATATCTTCTGCAAACATAGTCTTCTTATTGTGATACATGAACACCATTAACGGCTCACATTATATGTTATATAATTATATCAAAGTTGACATTAATGAAAGACGTAGTCTCAATGATACGAACAATTGAAGTTCTTGATTATGTCATAATTGACACGTTATCTCTGATTTTATCTTTCATTCCTATTCGAGATAAACAGGTAATAATATGATGTGGGAGATCCTTAAACTATTTGCAACTTAACGATGGTAAATATAGCAAGACAAATTACCGTACTTCAATTTCGATAAATATTATTCATGCGAAAGATTGATGATACAGAATTATACGTTTAGGGGAAATACAGAAACTTCATTTCCTTGTTAATATTTAAACTTTTTTTGAGTCATGATACGCAAATCGAAGAGGTTCATACCATAAGACAGCTCAGCTGTGGTAGATTATCTTCAAATGTAAAGTTTGAAATTAAATGAAATTTAACACTATCACAAATGGTAACGTGGGTGAAAGATTTTAAACTTAAGGGAAAATATAACAAATTGAACATGTTTCTGTTAAATTAGCTCTAACACGACACGCATTTTCCTTATTGAATATAGAAGAACCGAAAGTATCTGTTATTATGCTATAAAATCACTGATGACGTTCTATATTTAGACGTGACGTAGTCACTATACATGTGACGTAACCACTAAAACTGCGACGCGTGAAAATAAGTACGGAAACAAAATCAGGCGCAATTTACATTAATATCAGGTACGGCAGCATTTATTTGTCAGAATCGAAGTAATATATCAAATCGGTGATTTTATCGCTTGATAGCATCACTGTTTGTCGTTCGGATGCGTATCATTATATCACGCGGGCTACGCCCGGGATATAATTCCTCGCAGTTGAACTCCAAAAAGTGATTTTATTGAGCAATAAAATCACAGTTTGGGATATATTATTTCTTAAATATCATATTAGTGGTAAAATGTCAATACAATGAAATGGTTAAATAGGGTATTAGATTTGATTTTACCTGCTGCATCGGATGGGGGAAAATCCATTTAATTTTAATTGCTAATTAATTTAATTGCTAAGATTTCTATTTAAGTTTTCTTGCGATAATAATATAATGAGCCGAAGTAAAGTCATTATGTTATTTGACTTAGCTCTTGTTTTGTAAAAATAAATAAGTAATATGAAAGGAATGTTTATTCATAATAATCATTCTTCTACACACAAACTTAAACCAATGTCAATGTGTATTGCTAAATAGTGTTTTGAAATGATGAAGGACAAAACTTATATGAAAAATATATAGCAAAAGACAATATGAAACACTAAATCTGGAGTAATAATTGAAATGATACTCTTTTGCTTGATTGCAGATGCTGATTTCATGTAATATATTCAACAATACGAGCATATAATTGTGAAAACTATCGATATTAACATTATTTGTATTACATTTTTAATGGTCATTTAAATGTAAAATTATATCTGATACAAAAATTAATAAGATAGATATTAAATAACTAAAAGTAAAACTAATAATAAAACAAAAAGGGAAAAATGAATGTAAATAAATGTATCAAAGTAATATGTTTTTATTTGCAAAAGATAGAGTAAATTTATCTTAAAAGCAAAATTTTCTTTCCCTGTAAGAAAAACGACAATAAAGAGTTTTAACCAATCTTGATGGAAAGGCTTTTGAACAAGTTTTGTGAATTGTGTCAAAAATATATAACGACAAACAAGATGTTGCATTCCGCGTCCTGTGAAATTAAAAAAAATACAGAACCAACACAGAATCAGACATACATTATTTGACTGATACTCAGAGCAAAATACAGCTTCTTCAAATAATCAGTGATACTTTGGGCACATGACCCGTAAAGTTTTGCCCAAATTCAAATAATTTTAAAAGTCAAAATATAGATTGCAGTTTGTTTGTATCTTGGTTAAACATGAATATGCTGTGAACATACATAATGCATATATAACTGCCTAAACATTAGGAAAAAACTGCAAGGTTTTTTCCTGCCTGTGAAGCAAATTATATGCTATGAAAATATATATTACATAATTAATAATCACTACCTTAACCATTATGAATACTGTAAATACAACGGATTAACACACTTACTGCAAAAAATACTGTTTCCATTTTTGTCCCTAGTTTGTTCGGGTTTATATTTAAAGCAGTTAAAGAAGAACATTGATAAATAAATGATATGCAACTATCTCGTGTCAATACATGTTATCAAAATCAATACATAAATGTAATATTGTTAATGAAAAAATATGCCATGTTTCATGTTAAGTGGATTAACAAACCTTATCTTGACAAATGTTAGTGTTTAAAGCCTTCTTTTAAAAAAGTTTTCTGTGTGATTTAAAGTAATTGATTAGACATAAAAGTTGTTTAAATCATTCAGATTATATTATCAGTCACTTCAAAAAGGTTCAATCTATCTTTCAAACATATTCAAAATCCGTTCTTATTTATAGCAATAAATCCTATGTTAGATAAGGGTTTTATAAGTATTTATTATTTTCGGATCTTATCCGATTTCAGCATTTTATTATGTTTTCACTATTGTATGTACATTTTGTTTGTGAAAAATGTTTGAAATAAAATATGTTTCAATTTATCAGGTCCGTGTTTTCAACTAACACATATGGGTGGTACATTTTATGCTAACGAGAGACATTTTTTTACAAGGTTATTTACTATATTTGATATATGCCACATAATAGCAAATTATCAAAGTCACTTTGAAAAGAGGTTTAATGTACGTTTATATCTGCAGAAGAACTAAAGGGCCGATCCCCCAGGGCGTTATTCGTGCATAAATCATACGTCCAATCCAGCGTTTCTATATTCTGTTTTTCGAAAAGGGCGGGGGGGGAACCGCGCAAGTGCAAATCAGTTTAGAGTTACGTTATGCATGCGCAGATTTAAAAGCAAGAAAAGAAGGCTATCAAATAAAGAAATTCCAAGCAACTTAGACATATACATTTTTATTATTCTTAAAAGATATACAATTATGTTTTTATATATCTAACATCTAAAAAATAATGTGTATTTACTGATCAACATTATTTTTTGTCCAATCAATTGCAGAATTTTTCAAATTTCTGATTAGTCTATTTACTAACTGAATAAAATTTATTTAATCCGTCGTCTATCTTATTTTATCAATGCATTATATCAGGTAGGGGCTAAAGGTGTGGTTTTCACTCTGAAATGTAAAATATGTAGGCACGACAAAAGCGGGAATAATAAACTACCACAAAAAAATAAATAAAAAAGGAATTTGTTAAATGTGACATGTTAGAAACTTGACTAGGAGTAGACATCATGTGTTTGCGTTATAGCACTATTTTGTTAAACTAGAAAGGGCGAATGGGCGGGGCTATCGGTGACAATAATCATGCAGTTTAGCGAAATGCCTTGGTTTTGGTTGAAAAATAGGTTAATGTTTTAATAATAAGCATTAACAAAAATAATTGGTCCCGTACCTGTGGCACGGTTGAACATTTATTTTTGATAATGCGTTTTATTAAACACTACCCTTTACATAATGTGTAACTAAACGACGTCTTACTATGATTTTTTGTATGGTTTAAAATAGAACTTTTGCGTGAACATTATATCCCAGGATATTAAGGCATAAACGTGTGTATATTGTACATGTATAATTCATGTGTGTCATATAAAATACAACTTGTTTTTTTTCTTTATTTTAAAAGAATTGTTATTGTTTTGACTTTTAAAACTATTGTATAGTGGGAAACATTCGAACAGTTAATAACAATACAAACATTTCATATCTAGTTTATTGACCTCTAAATACTTTAAACTTATTTTTGTTTTGAGATATATTGTACTTAATTTTTACATTTTTTTTGAAATTCCCCCAAATGAAAAGGAAGTATCATACTAAAATTATGTTAAAGTGATAGTGTACATCAGTAACATGCTAATCATGATGCTTTATTAACATCTGGGCCTTTTGTTTCTTGGATTGTTTAAATGATATTGTTAATTACATATTACATTAGCACTTAAAAGCTTTGTTTTTGTTTACACATGTTCGATTCTTCAATGTTAACATCAAAGCTCAAACAATACAAATAATCCCTCGAGCACTTCAGTAAAATATCATTTAAATGGATGAAAGATATACAATAAAGACATGTCAATATGAAAAGTGTATTATATATAGCACGATGAAAGTAAAAACACAAATCCATTTTAAGCATGATCTTAAACTTATTTCACAAATAAAGAATGTTTGATTTCTTTTCTTTGAAATCAAATATGGACAAGGTTATAATGATGTTTCCTATTGATTTTTATATATTATAATACATATGGTCAATATGCAGTTTGCACTAGTCTCAAAATGTAAAAAACGTATGTTAAAGAGACAAAACAATTATATATATCATATGTTCAGTGAGTCGAGCACTATTAAGTGTTGAAAATTGAGTACCGCTCAAGCCGGTGCTAGGGGGCGTGAGAGATGTTGCACTTTTTCATTATCCCTCATGTACAGATTCAATCAAACCGAGTCTGCAGTTTTCATGTAATTTTGCTGTTTTTAATGCTTCCGATGGATCAACTTTTTCCAGATATTTACTTGCAACCCTGTGTAAGTACAAGTTATAGGATATATATAATAAAATAAAGGGGGGTTATATTTTGTTTTATAAAATATTTCTAATTTACTACTAAATTCTGTTAACATGGTATTAATACAGTACACGCATAGTTCCAAGCAAAAATAGATTAGATTATAGTTTCAAGAGTTGGAAATCTCATGACATGACTAAGTAATTATACTATATTAATCAATTGCGAACACAAAGTTTTGGTAACATGAAAAAAAATATATTTTGGACATTTGGATTTCTATTTGTTTACTTTATTACGTATATTTTAGGATAAAAATCTTAATGATATTATATAATACGTTTGAAATCAAAACACGCTTACACTGTATCTTATTTGTTTGTTTTAATCATTATGATAGCTTAATATAATTTAAATAATATTTGGTGGATTTGTCAAAAACCAGTAAATGTCAGAAAGACAAAGTTAAGTGGCGAAAAATCTTTTATGTTGTATGTGATATATAAGAATGGATATATTTGTCTGTAGTCAGCGAATAAAGAAACGAGGAGAATATCTGCTACTTGCGAACGAAACAAGGTAATGGGAAATATCAATGGAAGTTATGATTGCAAAGTTGATATATCATTAACATTTATCTTGGTGAAACAATTCTACAATGTAAGTTTTAAAATGTAAATCCATGTTATCTTATACTTGTTGGAACTATTAAGCAGCCTGCCAATGAAGCATTATTTCACGATTGTAAAATATACAGCTATATCATCAGTTAAATGTTGCTTTGGGAAAACTTGAATTACATATATGTCTGTGAATAGCAATAACTAGATAAAATTAATAGGCGATATCGTATATATCGCAGAACACATTCTGGTATGAATAGATACTAAATAACAATTCGTATTATCAAAGAGTATATGAAGTATTTATTAAAAATAATTTAATTTTTTCAATAGTATACTAACATCATTTGTGTAAAGATTAATTCATTGAAATATGAAGTGAATGTTTAATGGAAGTGCATGTAATAAACTATAACAAATTGTATCTTATCTGTACATAAATTAAATGTTTTGGAAAAAGACGTATACTTGCATCACGACAACATTTATCTATACAATGAATACATAGGATCATTAAAACCTCATTGAACTAAAAATATATATCAAAGCGGGCCAAAAAATGACAAATTAAGTTCAGACTTATCGGGGCTTTTGGGGAATTAAAGTGATATATTTGTCTGCGGTCAAAAAAACTTTTACAAAAATATTTGGTAAGGTCAACCCCAAAAAAAACAATTACCTCCATTTAAACCGACGAAGTGAACAGCTTTTAAATTGTGATAAATTTTTTTTAAGAAGTAACAAAAAATTGTTAGAAAAATAGGGGTTGAAATTCTGTGAAACATTTCATTTTATGAGTTATGTAAATTTTTTTGTTAAAAAATTTTCAAATATTTAACCCACATGCATCCATTATCCCAAAAACTAAATGACAAATTTGAAAATGTTTTTGGGATCAACAAAAATTTTAAAAAACCCCTTCCCGGGAACAAAAGGCCAAAAATTTGGGGGGAAATCCCCAAAACTTAGAAAGACAAAAATCTTTAGTGGGTAAAGGTCTGCCATCATTTCATTAGCAAAAGACAGAGATAAAACAAACAAGAAGTAACTGTATTTTGTTTAGATTTCACACATTTTAGACATTATCATTATTCCTTTTACTATTTATTTGTGTATTTGTTTATTTATTTATTTATTCATTTATTTATTTATTTAGTTATTCAATGTCAAATGCACCATAATAATTTCGAGACATAGGTACATATCTTTAAAGTATCTGTTTAAAAGACATAATTACGGAGAATTATAAAATGTTGTTATAACATATCATTTTCTTTCATCCCCAAAAATAATCACAATCACTTTTTTGAAGTTTGATTTTATTTCTCTCTTTTTAACAAACTTGTGTTCATAACTTACAACTGTAAACAAAAAATTCTCCATCTTCATCTCAGTGGTTGTTCCGATTGTTCGTGATCATTGATTCAATGATTGTAAAGAGTTTGAAGATTTTAGAAAGCTTCATTTAAATTAACGAGAATGCAAAATGGTTGCACCTTTTATTATGTATAAGATAAAGCTTTATCAACGACAGCTTGCAATTTTCAACTTATAAATATCTTATTTTTTGTTCTTAAAGGACTATTTATGCCAAGCCAAAAATTTATTATTATCTGTCACTTAGAAATATTTTGTCTGTAGCAGAAAATAATTTTGCTGTTAGTGTCAGAATGTAAAAGATAACATAATGTTATAATCAAAGGGCATGCAGCTCTGTGGTATTTTCTGATCTTTCCTGTATAAGTTTATTTTTATATACTATTATTCATCTTACGCAGCGACTGCGTTTAACAGTTTGTGATTGATACATATGGAATTTTGCATGCTTTGAGTTGCATCAAAAATCATTTTTCATTTTTTATTACAGCCACACTTTATCATTGCATATCGTGGCAACTTCCTTAAAAAAGACACTTCAAAAAAAAATGTTGCCTCGACAAGGATTTTAACCTTAGGCCTCTCACACCCTAAACGAGCGCGCTACCTCTGTACCACAGTGAAGTAATACGTATGTAGCGTGAATAAAAACAAATATATTGTAATTCTAAAATTGAGAATTTTCATTTCGTATTTGTAATCCTTATTAATTTCGAGGTATTTTGTTCACGATAAACCTGTTGTTATACACTGATGAAAATAATTTAGCGAAAATATTCTCGCCAAAACAGTCCGACATGTATATATTCCATTACTCGACAGTCAGATTTATTTGTGTATTACGCTCTGGAGTATTCGGTAATCGACATAGCTAAAAATAGCATTTTCATTGATTAAAATATGATAAACAAGATCAACAAGGAAAGGCGGCGTTCAATGAACGCAACCCCCATATGACCAAGCAACAAGAACCCAATGGCAAGGAGCCCAGGCGGACCCCAAACATAAAAAGGACAGGGCAAAGACACGTCAATCATTAAATGATAAATAAGCTTTACGGAAATAGTCTAACATTTTTCATTGGGTAAAAAAGATATTCATCCGCGAAATTTGTGATTGTAACCTCATATTTCTATTGACTAATGTAAACTTTTAATGCACTGTAATTCGTTCAATGCCTACATTAAAAACTATTCTTTCTTTTAAATTGCTGTTTTTTAAGCAGTTTTGAGTGAGAACTATTTTGCGTTGTAAGGTCTGTGAGGAAATTTTGTGTTAGACCGTGGATGTTAGCTATGTATTTACTGATCTTGCGATCAAAAAATACAAAAAAGCGTCATGTTTTTGTGTGATATCAAATATGTTGTTTTCTGATTCATCTTTATCTTAGGAGATATTTGCCATGCTAATGCGATTTAACACTTTAAATGTCTCGAAGGAATGATTGTGTATTTATATGTGATAACTTGGATTGCAATGTTGGGTTTGGTATAGTTTAAACTCTATACAGACAAACAACAAACGTTTATATTTTACCCCCCTTTCATGTAATTGTTTATTTTTGTTTAATTAAAGACTTTGTACTGTTATCAAATCTTTGATTTTGTTTAACAAATAGAAGCATATGGCTTTTGCTGTGTTTACATTTGATTATCTTACTTTCTGTATCATTAAACAACATGTCTCTTTTCAGAATACATGGCCTATACCTTTAAAAATGTCTAAATCATCTTCCCTGTCAAATTTCAATCTGTAGATATTATATACTTTCTCCTTATTTCCAACAATTTAAATTATGAATTACTCACAGCGAAAGGCCGTATGTATATATGATAACTATTTGTTGGTTTTCCTTTTTACTTCAGAATATATAATGATGAAAGATTTAAGCATTTCATTATTGTCTTATGATGGTGTAAATGTCGGTACATATCTATCTAAGCCAGCTAGAGTATTCTTAAGCGCCCCAAAATTTTAGTCAATTCTAAACAGACGCAAGAGTATCGCATGCCGTGGTGTTACCGTTCGTCTGTGAATAACACATTAAAATGAGGCGTATTCTAAAAATATTTGATGATGCTACTTGGGCTGTTTCTAGTCACGATAACGAATAGTTCGATGTTCCATGTTGATAGTTTTGAAATCACCCTACTTTAAAGGCAGCTCGGACAAAATCTTGTTAAAAAGAGGTATAACTCCAGAAGTATTTCTGTCAGAATAATGTTCCTTGTTTTGAAAATACACTTTGTCATGATAAAGAAATATCCCACGTTCCATGTTGATATCAATCAAAGTTTTAAAATAAGTTTAGGCAATTTTGAAAGTTAAAAAATGCCGTTGCCCCTAAAAATATTGCCTTCAGAATATACGCCAGATAACGTTTGTTACTTAATTAAAAAAAAAAAAAGGTCAAGTAATGCTTTTGGACACAACAATTCCTGTCAATGGTCTTTTTATCTGTGTGAAGGTGTTATTTCGAATTATTTTCATAATTTTCAAGTTATTTTCCAGACAAGAGAGTGGCGGACGGACTGGCAGAGGGTAGGAGGTACGAACACGGCGTCGACTATATCCCCTCCTTTCGAAGAGCATAACATTCGTAAAATGACGCTGACAATAAGGCGTAATATTTTTCATTTGTTGAAAATTAATACATCTTTTTATCATTGATAGTTATGCAAGATGCATATTTTACACATTAATCTGATCACAGGCTTACAACGCATTGTATGAAATATTACTTTTATTAGACAAATTCATAGAATTGCAAATACGCACAATATTATTTAATATTGATGGTATTTCTACAACAATTTACATATTGTTTTGAATTCAGATATTCATATAAGAAATGCAGAACAGCTTAAAAGTAATTGAAAACTTGACTGAAAAATGTGTCTCTTTAAAAACGATTTTTGTCCGTCCTCGGGAAACATAATGTGTTTCTTAATAAAATAAAGAAACTATTGTTTCGCTATTGAATTACAGTAATGGACTTTGCAAAAATAAATCTTAACAATGTTAAATAAATAGTGTATAATGTCTGTATAAAATTAAAACATTAAACCCTTAATACTGACACATTCATACGAATTTTAACAATATTATGAATCAATTTCATAATTATAGCTTGTAACAAAACTCAGTTAAAGTGATTAGACGAACTAATTAATTACAAAAAAGAGAAAAAGAACAATAATTATGCATGCTTTGGTACCAATTTTATTTTAATTATGATAACTTTAATAATGAATTTTGTCTGAAAATAAAATTTTTAAACTTTTAAATGAACTTGCAAGTATTTATAATTGTTGGTAATTTGTTACTCATTTGTTTCTCGTTGGCTGATTTTTAAATCGTAAAGTAAAAGAATAATTATTTCATTGGATAAATAAAATGAAAATGTCTATTCCATAGATACCAAAATTATAAATACGAATACATGAAACTTTAAATAAACTTTCAATTATGAAAATGAAAATAAAAATAATATCATTGCAATATCAGATAATATGTGTGATTAATCTACTATAAGTGAAGCTTGATAACCCAAGGAAATATTTTTAAAAAATAAATGAATATATCATAAATTATGTATAATGATACTGAATTTAAAAATTACTCTATTACATATAGATTTTATAAAGAGAATTCAATATATTTTTCTCATAAAAGGTGTTTTGCGTGATTCATTTAGGTTTAGTTTAACGTCTCAACACTCAAAAAAGGTCATTTGGCGTATTTTAAGCTTTATTGGTGACGGAACCCCTCAAGTGTCCCTTCGTGCATTATTTCTTGCACAAACGGCCAGCTGATAAGAGCAAATGACGTTCCGTTAGCTAGATGGACAGCGTCCTTACGTAGAATAATTCATTGGCCCTGGCAACAACGACCGTACCCACACAGACTCGGACATGCCTGTTTTGTTTGAACGTTCAATAAGTGGTTTA